>NW_028296629.1:0-300000 GCF_055471065.1 Atractosteus spatula
GGCAAAGATATAAAAAATAAACATATAGGCAGCACATATCAAGCCTTACAAGAAATCATTAACACCCTCAACACACACCACAGGTCCATTAAACTCAAATACACCAAGCATGGTAGCCTGATAGACTTCCTAGACACCACCACATACAAGGTTTCTTCCTTCAACAACACAGACAAACTGGACATCAAGGTATTTTTCAAAGACACATTCACACGGGTTACTGCACAAGGATAGCTTCCACCCAAAACATACTTTAAAAGGACTGGTAAAATCACAACTCCTACACTTCCACAAAATCTGTACACAACAACAAGACTTTGAGGAAGCCAAATACACACTCTTCCAAGCTTTATGCCAGAGAAGATACACACAAAGTTTCCTCAAAAATGTGGCACAAACATTTCTAAATAGAAAAACTCCAGATGACAGAAAAATACCCCTCAACACATCATATTCTCAACTCGGCATAAAAACCAACCAAAAACCATGATATTAGAAAACACAAACATACTAAGGGAGCACAAAATCTGCACACAGAAAAAAACAAAAACCTTCAGCATTAATTAGTCCAAAGAAGGCTAAAACCTGTACAAAACAGATCATATACACCAAGAGCCAAACATTTCATAACAGAAAACAATGATCCAAAACAAAGAAACTAAAGAAATCTTCCAGTTGCAAAGGGCACTCTCAGAAAACATCAATAACGCCATCTACAGCATCCAGTGCAAAAAGTGCGGGGTGACCTATGTGGGGGGAACGGGTAACTCCATCCGAACCCAGCTGACACAACACAGGTACATCAGGAACCACGGGACTGGAAAGGAACCCCAACTGGACAGAGATAGAAAGAAAGAAAAAGGAAAGGGAGTGGATCAAAAGACTTAATACTATCTTTACACAAGACCTGAACATCAGAAAAACCGGGAGGGTTTTAGTCGTTGGAAGGAGAGTGCTCTCCTTGTCCCAGATGGTCCCCTCTCGGATAAAATCTGGGAGAAGGAGCTTTGTTCCCCTCTCCTAACTAGCCAGATCCTACAGGGACTGGAACTCTTCACCATACTAACACGCAACAAACAGAAGAGTAACTGAAACCAATCAGCTATGGAAACTCGCACAGCTTCCACAGTCCTACTAGGGAGGAAAACAAAAGACCCTGATTGCCTATTGAGGTGTTAATGGTCCATGCATAATCCCCACCAGGGAAAGCAGAAACCCATTTACCAACTGAAACTGCACCTACTCATACAGAAACGTACAGAAGGAACACAGACCATAGGATACAAACTAGCCCCCTAGGAGGAACTACAACACACTAACAGTGGAAACCTAACGGTGTCAACGAAGCTTTAGGCATTTAAATGGTAAGTATGGATCAATCCAGAGTTGACAACGCACGCAACCATACGGTCACCCTCCACACTGCCTACACAACAAACATGTCAAACAGACAGGATACCTTCCAACAAGGAACCAGGATCATCTACAAAATGATCCAAACAGTCCACCATTTACAAAACACAGCAGTTCTATTGGACGGGAGAACCGAGCACCTGCCAGCCTACGACGGAAGACCGAGGAACTCATAAAACCTGCCAAGCCACCCAAACTCACATATTTGAAGCTGGTAAGCAATGCCAAAAATTGGCTTCACACCACACTGCAGATCCTCGAAGAGCAAAATCTGTCATACAACTAGAGGATCTTGAGCTTCCCCACTGGGAGGAAGCTTTCACACTTGCTTCCAACTGATCAAAGAAACATTATGGGAGGAAATTGCAGAACACCACCTTTGGACCCTACAGTACACAAGCTATCAATACTGGGTTAGGGAAGGACACTCGGGCAGATCAAATTATCACAGCAGTTTTTAAATTCTACAACGACTTCTACTGGAAAGACTGCGAACAAGACCAAGTAAGAGTTAAGTTGTTTTATAAAGTCATTATTTTAGAGCAAGGTATAATTCTGATAAAAATACAATAAACAATATGGTGAAGCTATTGGAGAGAAAATTAAGGCTCGGTTAAGAAACTGAAACAGTCTTGACTTGTTCCTTTACACAAAAGTTATTTATTTTCAAGAGAGACCCATGAGGAGTCCTCTGGTGTGCAAGACCTGCCTGAAGACATTTGACCAGTTTCCTCTTCACCTAAAGAGGGTGTGTATGAAATGAGCCTCAGCAGAGGAGATCAGCAAGTTCCTTCTCCAGGCCAGGAAGGACTTGTTGAATCACCTGAGGAATGGGCAGGTCGGGGATTGCAAGAGCATAGGGCTCATGTGTGGTGAGAATGTGAGACTGGGGGAGTCCATGGACTGTTTTATGTGGAATCCTGAAGACACATCAGCAAGGTAAGATATTTATAATTTATAAGGGTTCTTCTGTTTCATTTCTAACCTTTACCTTTATGTAAGGGTATGTTAAAATGATATACCAGTGGTCCAGATGCCCTGAGCAAGAGGCTGCTGTCCAGGAGGAAGAGATGCCAGAGACTGAAGTGGAAGAGGAAGGGGAAGATGTGAGTTCTGGAGAACTTTCTATTTTTTCCAAATGTATCTTTTGTTTTATACTTGTATTCTAGTTTGTCTTAGAAGTAAAAATGTTAAATGTGTATTTTGTATTCCTACTGTCCCCCAGTTCTTAAAAGCCATCAGCAGGCTCTCAGGAAGACGGTGACCCAGGCTGGACTGGACAGAACGCACTCCCTGGATGCTCCTCACCTGGCTGGGTTTAAACAGGACCTTACCAAGGATCTTGAAGTGGCAGATTGCTCTCAGGAGGTATTTATTTTTTAAAGGCATTTAAAATTGAGCAGTGATCTTTCCATAGCACATGTTTTTACTCCTTAGCTTAAAATTCACCCATGTGAAATCTCAGCCATAAACATAGTGACTCTACATTTGTCAGGTAGAAAATGTTTCCAGATTCCTGTTTTTATGGATCCATCTGCATCTTCCTTAAACTTTGTAAAGGGCCTATCCAAAACAACAATTATTGTAACCAAATGAAGACCACTGGACTGTCTCACCAAATCATTGCTAATTATATTAAGAACATAAACCATTTTCCGGGCTACATCCTAAATGATATCAGTGTGAAAGTAGAGGATCCCAGCCTGGCTAACCTCATCATCAACTTCCAAAGTATCCTAAAGGATATTCAGAAGAAGAACAGTAAGAATGTTGCCAAGAGATTACTAAAAATAGGTCATTTTCATTTTAAAACTTCTTTCAGTTGTACTTTTAATTTGAATACAAAAAAAGTTGATGAGTATTAATTTCTCCCACAGATATAGACAGTTGCAGAGTCCAGAACCAAGTACGAAGGATTGCTGGAAGGTGTTGATGGTTGCAAAGAGAGATGTGTTGCACAGACTGGGCAAGACATCACCTTGCCTGAGCAGCTTCTTGTACTGTATTACCTGCAGGCCTTTCTCCAGCTGAAGCACCTGTAGCATCCCGGGGTGGTAAAGAACATGACAGTAAGAATACTTTCATACAACAAAAGTAAGAAATTACATATATGGGATTTTTACAGTTTGGTGTATTCATTTTTATTTTCTCATTATTACAGGTTGAGGAATGGGTGCAAAGAAAGTGTTGTTTCATCAAGTGGGCACAAAAATGTTCATAATTCCTATTAAAGAGCACAAAACCTCAAACAACAGCTGGCTTCCTTTGCATTGAGTGAAGAAGAGGAACATGCAAGTTGATGGCTACATTGATATACCCATCCACTCAATTCAGGGTTGTGGTAGAACTGGAACCATCCTGGCAAGCAGTGGATGCAAAGTACTGTATCACCCATAATGTGACACCAGTCCATCACAGGACTCACTCACACCATGGCCAATTTTCATAGAAGCCAATTAAAATCCATGTTAATACCGAACAAAAGACCTCCACCTGCATAGCTCCAATCATGTACAGTATTTAAGAAAATCTGGAATGTACCTTAATTGCATTTTATTTGTGTTTTATCAGCCATTTCATCTTTACTTCACTAAACTGCGCTGTAATGCCCAGGTCAGCAGCTGTGAAAGGAGACGGAGAAGATGGACTGGTCAGCCAATGTATCAACAGCGTCTGAAGTGCTTGAGAAGTGGAAGCCCAACACAGGACTGCCACCAAATGGCATGCAAATTAAAAAGTTGATAAAGTATCAAATCTGGGAAGGCCTGAGCATCACTGACGATCCTGTGAAGGGGAAGAAGTTTGTGACTTCCAGGTGTTTCCAGAAGGGAGAGGTGGTGTGTGATTACAACGGCAAGGTCATCACAAAGACAACTGCTGAAGCTCACAGATGACAGAGGGAGACATGAGATGTCTTTTCTTTTCAGATGAACCTGCACAAAAACTGTGCATTGATGCTCGTGAAAAACACTGAGCCTGCCTCCTGGATAAGGAGCCTGTAGTGGTTTGATGGGTTTACTGAGACAATTATCAATTGTAGCAGTAATCACGAGGTTGTTCGTTGGGGCTTTTAGAAAATCAATCGTCAGAACAACTAACAACGCACACACACGGGTTCAATACACGAGATACATTTATTAATATAAACTGTGCACCAAACATATACTAGTCTGCCTGGATACGAGCAGCAGACCTTACTGTGAGGGTTATCAATATACAAGGTATATAATCTCGAAGAGATGCAAACACAAAGAGATACACAACAGAGAATATATGTCAATATATATCGTTCGGTTACCAAATCGCTAATCAGTGTTATTACCCACTGTTACTCTAAACTCGGAAGTAAATACATTACTCATGAATTAAATTGATAACAACTTGTGTTGAGGTACAATTAAATTCTCAAGACGCAATGAAGAACATGGGGTTTACTTATCCACTGTGTTTGGATTTGGAATTTCCCGGCACGAACACCAAGCCAGCTGACAGGCTCTGTTGCAGCCTCTGTTCCAGAGGTTGTCCAATGGGCGTTGTGTCGGCGTCCTCTGGCTACCGGCCAACCAGTCGAGGTGCAGCTCGGAGTAGGACGGGCGGAGGAATCTGACTGTGGCGCACAGGGCAGTCGTTGCTCTGAGGGGATCCACCAGCAGTCCGGCTGGCTAGTAGAAAGTCTCTATGCACAGAGTGTGACCGCGAGTCCTCACAAGTCACTCTTTTGCCTGGGAAGAAACTGGTTCGTTCCCGGTCCAGCGCTGCTTCTGAATAAGCTATTCAGGTTGTCGACGAGGGTCCAACTGTAGGCTGCCGTTGATCAAGCGGAGCATTCACGTTGGTAGAATTCTGAGTACGTACGGGATCCTCGGCCTCGCGCTTTGAACAAAGTCCAAGTCCTTTTGCAGACAACAGCAGTTGTCACGTGATTGTCTCTGAGGATGCGCGAAAATGGCCAAGGAGAGCTCAGAACTGAGCTTGCGCTCCCTTTTTGATCAAGACCCAGATGTGTGCTGATTGGTTGAGAGTTTGGCGGGCATTGGAGACCAACGTGGTATTACCACGCCCTGCCAGTCCCTGATTGGTTGGTCAAGGTGAGATATAAGTCACTTACTCTTGACACTTAGGAATGCAGTCCAGATGTCCATTCGGCACTCCCTAGATAGGCGCCAATGGATGATCATTGATCATGATAGCCAGGCTTAGCTAATTGCATCCCCGTCTGGGAGCTTGCTTCTTATCAAAAGAAAACATCTTAAATCAGCCTGCATGAATTCTTTCTCTGTGGTTGCACCACAGAGATGGAGGGTGAGATGGGGCCTCCTTTAGGAGCATACCAACGCTTAATTCTGTCTTATTAACAAGCATTGCCGCTACATATCCCCCCTTTTTGAAGGTCACGAGGTCCTGAGGCGTTGTTGCCTTCAAAACAAAAACAGAGTTAAGTGATGTTTGTTGTACCACGGTGGATTCTACCACCCAATATTCACATTACCTCTCGAGAATTTGTACAGGAAATAGTGTTGGAAAGAACATTGCGTATACCTGCTCTCAGTTATAAGGTACCTAGGAATGAGGCATTGGGCATCATCATTAGCCCTAGACCTTAAACTTCCGGCAGTTCACTATCAGTATCGGATAGATCTGCAGCAGGCAGACGTTTGGGAGTGGTTACCTGATTTCGGTGATAAAGCATTGCTCCCTTTGTCTCATTCAAACTACCCCGCAAGGCTTTGATACGAGAGAACAGCATCCAACACATTACCCCAGCCATGATCCAGCTACCCAGCAGCAGTGTCAAGATGACCACGTTTATTGTTCCTAGCGCCCCAGAGGATCCACAACGACTGTGCTTGGGACCTACCAGTGTAGTTTTTAAGTTTGTGTCGTTAAGAACAAATTCGACTACCTGTACACCCTCAAGACTTACTGTCTCTTGGATTCTCTCATCCAAGTCAACGCTGTGTCCTCTGAAAGCGTCCACAATCTCGAGTTCCGTTTCATACAGTTCTGACTCCAGGTGATACAGTGCTAAATCGTTGAGATGCACTATAGCTCCTTCAGGAACTTGTAGATAAACTGTTTGGTTGGGTAGCTGCACTTCAGTAGCTGTATCATGCCTGTCATATGTTATTGTAACCGTTAACTGTGGTGTGCTGACCAGCCATTTCTTTCCCACCTGCTCAACCTGGGGTTCATTAACCTCACTTTTGCTCGTCACTGTGGCTTTACACTTTTCAGTGGCAGCCCCCTTTCTGATACCACACAACCTCTGAGTTGTGTCCCTAAGGAATGGCTTACTCGGGCATACCCAGTGGATATCCTTGGTTGATATACACAGTTCCAGGTTTGGAACAAGATACAAATTTGGATCATCCTCCTGGTAAGCTACGAGCGGTGGGGTGGTCAACTTCACATGCATGTTCCCCCTCCAGAAGCCAACGTTTGATATAGACTTGAGTCTATAGATATCCTTGCTACTCACGATGGGAAGGTTCAACAGGAAACCTATTTCCTTGGCTTCGGGGTTGACATGTATGGGAATGGCACTGCCTAGACTGTATGCAAGATGTACTTGCAATGGCTGCACCATCTCGGAAGTGGTTGTCTTCAGTACTTCTTCTACTAAGGACAGTGGAACCAAGTAGGTTGGAATCTGTCCCATGGCTAGGCTAGTTGCCGTGGCACTAAGCTCCCTAAGCAGATCCTGCATCAGCATTCTGACCTGTTGCACATAAGCGTAGTCCCACTGTAACACGTCGACAATCCTGCCCACAGTGTGGAGGGTGTTATTTAACACTGCTGCATGAAGGTTTACTGCTAAAATTGTGCCCTGTAAAGTTTTCCCTAGGCTTTCCAGCCGCTGCTGCTGTTGATACAGTCTTTCATAAATTTCTGGCATTTCCTTACGTAACCCAGACACCTGCCTTCTCAGGGTGGTCAGGGTGACAGTGTTAGCAGCAAACAGACCAGCTGAAAATAGCGAACCCACAGCGGAGGCCGCAGCAATCAGACCCCCCAAGAACCTTTTGGGGCGGCTGAGGCCTGTCATCTCCTCCTGGCTGACTGTTGCCTTCCTCAGCTGGCGGAGCATGTGTATAGTGTCTAGCTGGGCATGCCATACAGCATCCTTAGCCCACTGCCTGCCATGATAGGACACCCTACTGTTCATGTTGATGTGCTTCCGAAACACATCACTTGGGTCCAGCCGCACATACACTCGCTGAGTATATGTTCTGCAATTTGTTAACAACAATCCGGGAGCGTCCTGCAGGACTATGCCGGTAGGAGGACCGGGTTCCACAACTTCAAGGGGCTGTGTCGAGGCGATCCACAGCACTGTCAGGACCAGCCGTGGCTGAGGTGCTACCTGGAAGTAGTGAGCAAACTTCCTTTTTCCGATGGAGATGGAAGCTGCACAGCTTCCTTTGCTCCAAATGGACCTATGAGGTGGGGGTGCCCACCACAGAACCTGTGATTGCATCACCAGGGTCACCTGACGGCTTCGCGACAGGTCCTCGAACAGACCTTCACTGATTATGGACTTCTCAGAGCTGAGGCTGAGAATTACATCATCAACCTGCACTTCTGCCACCTGGACCCCTCCCACCACCATGGGGTGGTAGTTCTGGTCCCCCTGAGGTACCAGGGCACACAGAAAGGACTCCCATTCATTACCGGACAGGGAGATCCACTCTTCTTCAGGGATGAAAAAGGGGTGTGCTTTCCCATACTATCAGACTCCCATACTGCTTTAATCCCATACTCTCATACTCTCATTCTCCAGTACTCCTATATTCCCAAACTCCTATAATTGTGTACTTCCACACTCCCCTACACCTATACTCCCATATGCCTGTCCTCCAATTCTCCATTACTTCTATACTCCTATAATTCTTTAGAATTAATAATAATTAATAATTGCTTGCATTTATATAGGGTTTTTCTGGACACTCAAAGTGCTTTACAGGTAATGGGGACTCTCCTCCACCACCAGTGTGCAGCCCCACCTGGATGATACGACAGCAGCCATAGTGCATCAGTACACTCTCAACACATCAGCTATCAGTGGGGAGGAGAGCAGAGTAATGAAGCCCATTCATAGAGGGGGATTGTTAGGAGGCCATAACTGGTAAGAGTCAATGGGAAATTTGGCCAGGATGCCGGGGTAACACCCCTACTCTTTTCAAGAAACAGCCTGGGATTTTTAATGACCACAGAGAGTCAGGACCTCTCATCCTTTTATGTCTCATCCGAAGGATGGCACCTGTTTACAGTATAGTGTCCCCGTCACTGTACTGGGGCATTAGGACCCACATAGACCGTAGGGTGAGCGCCCTCTGCTCGTCCCACTAACACCTCTTCCAGCAGCAACCTTAGTTTTTCCCAGGAGGTCTCCTATCCAGGTACTGACCAGGCTCACACCTGCTGAGCTTCTGTGGGTTTACTTTTTACTCTAATTAACCTCATCATTGTCCCGGACACCTTTGCTCCTGTACTCTAACATTCCTATTCTCTTTGAATCCTAGACTCCAGTATTCCCATACTCCTATAATCCCATGTTCCTATAATCTCATGCTTCTGTTCTCCCACACTCTATACTTCAATACTGCCATACTCCTGCTCTCCAATACTGCAATACTCCTGTACTCCCACTCTTCTACAGCCCCACAGGAAACACTTTACAACTGAGTAAGAAACTGGGCCAGCTGGTCAGTGAGGGAGACACCAGACTGGCCTCAATCACGAGAGTAAGACAATCAGACAGCTTGCAGACACCAGGGAGCCATTTAGCCCATCTGGCCCCACTGGGCATCAGGCAGAGCGCTGGCTCTGTGGCTCAGGATCTGCGCCTGTGTCTGGAAGGTTGCCGGTTGAAATCCCACAGCCGGCAGAGGAATCCTACTCCGTTGGGACCCTGAGCAAGGCCATTAACCCCAGCTGCTCCAGGGGCGCCGTGTAAATGGCTAACCCTGGGCTCTGACCCCCAGCTTCTCTCCCTGTCTGTGTGTCTCATGGCCAATAAATGATCTTATATATCTGATCTAGTACCTAATGGATTGAAAAATCGGAGACTTGGGCTCAATGAAGTGAAAAGGCTCTTCGCCGGGATCACCCCCATGGCTCCAGCTATAAAGCCTGCCCCGATCTTCCAGGCAGGAGCGGGTTGGAGTGCGACTGGAGCACGAGGTGCGGGGGGCCCTGTCTCTCTCTGGGGCCCCTCCAGAGTCATTCTTTCATGACAGCCCTACCGTGCCTGTGGGTGGGAGCTCCAGCAAGCTTGCAGTCTGAGCTCTAGATCACAGAGCACCTGCAATCCCACTGTGAGTGGGGTGAGTCTTTCTGCAAAACTGTGTGGCAGCCAGGCCTATAGAAAGTGAAGGCCCAGTCCTATGGGTCAGTGTCCAATAGTAGCTGGAGAAGGTCAGTCCTCTGTGTCCAGCAGTAGTTGGGGAGGGTCAGTGCTCTGTGTCCAGCAGTAAGTAGGAGGGCCAGTGCTCTGTGTCCAGTAGTAGCTGGAGAAGGTCAGTGCTCTGTGTCCAGCAGTAGTAAGGAGGGTCAGTGCTCTGTGTTCAGCAGTAGTTGGGGAGGGTCAGTGCTCTGTGTTCAGCAGTAGCTGGGGGTGGGTCAGTGCTCTGTGTCCAGCAGTAGTTAAGAGGGTCAGTGCTCTGTGTCCAGCAGTAGTTAGGAGGGTCAGTGCTCTGTGTCCAGTAGTAAATGGAGAGGGTCCGTCTTCTGTGTCCAGCAGTAGTTGGGGAGGGTCAGTTCTCTGTGCCCATCAGTAGTTGGGGAGGGTCAGTGCTCTGTGCCAAGCAGTAGCTGGGGAGGGTCAGTGCTCTGTGTCCAGCAGTAGTTAGGAGGGTCAGTGCTCTGTGTCCAGCGGTAGTTGGGGAGGGTCAGTGCTCTGTGCCAAGCAGTAGCTGGGGAGGGTCAGTGCTCTGTGTCCAGCAGTAGTTGGGGAGGGTCAGTGCTCTGTGTCCAGCAGTAGTTGAGGAAGGTCAGTGCTCTGTGCCCAACAGTAGTTGGGGAGGGTCAGTGCTCTGTGTTCAGCTGCAGTTGGGGGAGGGTCAGTGCTCTGTGTCCAGCAGTAGTTGAGGAAGGTCAGTGCTCTGTGCCCAACAGTAGTTGGGGAGGGTCAGTGCTCTGTGTTCAGCTGCAGTTGGGGGAGGGTCAGTGCTCTGTGTCCAGCAGTAGTTGAGGAAGGTCAGTGCTCTGTGCCCAGCAGTAGTTGGGGAGGGTCAGTGCTCTGTGTCCAGCAGTAGTTGGGGAGGGTCAGTGTTCTGTCTCCAGCAGTAGTTGAGGAAGGTCAGTGCTCTGTGCCCGGCATTATTTGGGGAGGGTCAGTGCTCTGTGTCCAGCAGTAGTTGGGGAGGGTCACTGCTCTGTGCCAAGCAGTTGCTGGGGAGGGTCAGTGCTCTGTGCCAAGCAGTAGCTGGGGAGGGTCAGTGCACTGTGTCCAGCAGTAGTTGGGGGAGGGTCAGTGCTCTGTGTCCAGCAGTAGTTGAGGAAGGTCAGTGCTCTTTGCCCAGCAGTAGTTGAGGAGGGTCAGTCCTCTATTCTAGTGCCCAGCACTGTGAAGGAGAGACAGTCTTGTGTCCTTTGAGAGAATCAGAGACTGAAGGTGCTTCTCCTGCAGCTGCTGTTTTTAATTCTGATCCTAGACACTAAAAGTAAGTGATGAAATAGCCACAGGTTGGGGCATGAGGGAGGAGAGTGGTAGCTGTTGTGTGTTAGTGGAGCTCAGGGATCAGGACTCCAGGTGGGACACCACCTGGAGGAGCCTGAGGACATAGGCCTTATCCCCAGATGTCCTGTCCTCTGAGCACGGGACCCAGCGATTCCAGTCCTGTTCCTGTTCCGTGACTGTTCCTCGTCTTGTTTTCCCTCTTCTGGGGGTTTTATCATGTGCTCGTCTCGGATGGATTACCTTGTTATGGATTATGGACTGTTCCCTGACTACCAACCTGGATCTGCCTGGGCTCGGTTGCCTTTGGCTGTTCCCCTGTGAACTGGATCACAAACTGTCCTCACAAATAAACCTAGTGTGTCTTTCCCTGAAGTCCGTCTAGTGTTTTCTCCAGAAAAACCATCAGGTGTAACCGACCTCTACATGGGAGACCAATCTGGCTCCCGTAACACACCTGCTGTGGTTTGTGTTAATAGAGCTCAGATACAGAAATCAGGACTCCAGGTGGACTGATAATACAAGCTCATATCAAGAGGACCTTTATCCTGTCAGTAGCATTATTTTTTCTGATGTGAATCCCTCTCCTCAGGGAATCAATAATTCTTATCTCACTCTCACTGGGGACTGGGGTTCTCAGGGGCTGAACTGAGCCAGTTACTGTCTTCATGAGCCCAGAGTCACAGTGACCTTTAACCCCTGACTGGAGACACTAGAGCACTGAAGGACTGGGGCTCTTAGGGGCTGAACTGAGCCAGTTACGGGCCTTGGCTGGGACTGTGAGCTCTGGAAGAGGTTGCGCTTGGCACAACTCCCCTAGGGTCTACACCCGGGTCTCCAGCTACAGGACCTGGGCGCAGGAGAACAGTGGAGTCTGATAGTTCTGCTGAGTCCTGGGGTCAGCGCCCTCTGCTGGCACTCTCTTTACCTGCAGCTTCTGCTTCTGATTTTGTTTTTAATCAAACTACAGTAAAATGAGTTGGGATACTGTGACACTGTGTTTGTTGTGTGTGTGTTACTTACATAAAGTACTTAATATTACATTTTCTGTTCCATCTCTCCCCATTACACTTCACACACAGACACACACACAGGATACATTGCAATCAGACACATGTATATGCACTCATGAACACCTACAAACACTGTAATAGGATCACACATGTACACAGAGTGCATATTAAATATTACAAACAGACATATCTATAGACATTGTATAGAATCACACACACAGACAGGGCACAATCCCACAAGCACTCACAGGACACAATCCAAACACAGACAGACAGCACAATTCCAGACACATGCACACAGGGAATAGGCGCACACAAGGCACAATCACACACAGAGGGCACAATCTAAGAAACACACACACATAGCAGAATCACACAGACACATGCACACACAGGGTACTGTTACATGCACATTTAATACTCTTACACATGCACATAGGCAGGGCACAGTCTCTCATACAGGGCACAATCAAGCAAACACACACAGGGCGCAATCATACAACCTCACACACATAAGACTCAGTCACACAATCTCTCACACACAAGGCACAATGTAATGCACACACAACACAATCACACAATCTCAACACACAGGACACAATCACACAGAGTACTATAACACCAGCACACACACAGGGTACTATTACACACACTGACAGGACAATCATACAACCTCACACACACAAGACTCAAGTCACACAATCTCACACAGGACACAATCACACACACAGGGTACCACGTCATACACAAAGTACTATAACACTAGCACACCCACAGGACACAATCACACAATCTCACACACAGGACACAAACACACACACAGGGTACCACCTCACACACAGAGTACTATAACACAAGCACACTCACAGGACACAATCACACAATCTCTCACCCAGAGTACTGTAGTGTGCTCTCACGAGGCACCAGTTCTGTAGGGTTTGGGCATTTACTGGGACAATTAATAATTGTAGCAGTAAATCACATAATTGATTCTTTTAATGGCCTTAGAATCCAACCATGCGATATAACTCAAACAACGCACACACACAGGTACTAATACACGAGGATACATTTATTAATACATAGAATATGCATGTAAAACTAACAGATCTTATCGAGAGGGTTATCAGAATACAAAAGATATATATTCAGTCAGTTACGAAGAGTTACATATATCAAGAGGACATACGTTCAGTATATCATTCATTTAGACCATTTCGTAAATGCACTTGGTTATAACTTCTACATTGGATGCTCAAAACAAGTACATAACTCTTAGGAATTAAAGTGATATCAACTGGTTGGGATAACAATTGAATTCTCTAGCTGTAATGCATTGAAGTTGAATACTCATCCAATCTCTGGGGATTCAGATCTCCTGCGGACTCAAAGAAACAGTTGCAGGCTTGTTGCTGTCCAATCCACGCTGTCTGGCTAGGTGCCAGGCTGTGCTGTGCGGCTTGCGACGGTGCGCTGCTGATGCTCTCTGAAGACCGGCTAGTTAGTGTTGGCTTTAACTAGCAAAGTTGTGCTCAGGAGAAAAGATGACTGTGGGTCCCAGCAGGTCAGGAAGAGGACCGGTTCGTTCCTGATGAAGCGCTAGTTCTGAATAGTGATTCAGCTGTCCACAGTTCCGACCTGCTCATGAGGCTTGCTGCTGATGCTAACCTCGGGTGGATCCTCTGGTTACTCTCTGGCAACCTCCGCTCTAGACTCTTAGAACAGTTGAAAGTTCTGGCACTCAGACACACTGGCCGTTCCGTGGTGGTCCGGGCTGAGTCTCAGGATGGTCAGGAGGCGCACTACGAGAATGTCCTGCCCTTGGGAGCCTTCTGCTTCTGGGCCGTCCTGCCCTGGAATTGTCTCACACCCCTGGAATTCTCCTTAGAATAGTCCTACGAATAGTTCTCCTGTGTTGCCTGTTTTTACCTGGAGGAACTTCAGCTCGTTCATTGGCTGAAAGTTTCCTGGGCATCAGAGTCCCACCTGGGTTACTCAGCCCTACCAGTCCCTGATTGGTTGATCAAGGTGAGATATGGGTCACTTACTCCTGACACCTAGGAATGCAGTCCAGATGTCCATCTGGCACTCCCTAGACAGATAGGCGCCAATGGATGACCATTGATCATGATAGCCAGGCTTAGCTAAGTGCATCCCCCTTTGGGAGCTGTCCCTTATCAAAAGAAAACATCTTTAAATCAGCCTGCATGAATAGCTTCTCTGTGGCTGCACCACAGAGATAAAGAGAGAGATGGAGCCTTATTTGGGAAAGCACAGCAACACTTAATTTTGTCTTATTAACAACCATTGCAGCTACACCATGTAGCCATTACGGTGATTTGCTGAAGGAACTGGCTCTTTAGCAGTTGTATTGCCTGGAGGTAGAAGCTGTGAAATAAATAGGTACAGTATGTGATCTGGTGCTTCCTATAATCCACTATCATCTCCTTAGTCTTACTAATGTTCAGAGATAGTTTGTTCTCCTGGCACCATGCTGCCAGGGTTTCAACCTCCTCCCTGTACGCAGACTCTTCACCATCTGTGATCAGGCCGATGACTGTTGTATCATCCGCAAACTTGATGATGGAGTTTGAGTTATGCCTAGCGACATAATCATGGGTAAATAAGGAGTAGAGGAGAGGGCTAAGCACATAGCCTTGAGGGGCTCCATTGTTTAGAGACAGGGTATAGGATATGTTGGTGCCCACCCTCACCACATTTGGACATTCCATCAAGAAGTCCAGGATCCAATTACAGAGGGAGATGTTCAGTCCCAGGTCCTGGACCTGGATGAAAAGCTTTGAGTGCACTATGGTATTGAATGCTGAGCTGTAATCAGCAAACAGCATTCTCACATATGTTCCTTTCTTATCCAGTTGTGAGAGGGCAGTATGGAGGGCAGTGGCAATAGCATCTTCTGTTGACCTGCTCTGGCGATACGCAAATTGCAGTGGGTCTAGGGTGTCAGGCAGTGATGAGGTGAAATATGCTTTGACCAACCGCTCGAAGCACTTCATGATAACTGATGTGACTGCAATGGGGCAATAGTCATTCAGGCTACTGACTCTTGGTTTTTTAGGGACAATGGTGGTTTTCTTAAAGCAGGAAAGAACTATAGACTGAGCTAGAGAGAGACTGAATATGTCCAAGAAGACACCTGCCAGCTGTCTGCACATGCCTTCAGAACACGGCCAGGGATAGCATCAGGAGCCTTGAGTGGATTGGTCTTTTTAAAAACTTTACACACATCCGCTCTAGGTATGATCAGTGGGTGTTCGCCCTGGATTTCTGGAATCCTCCTGGCTGGATCTGCATTACTGACCTCAAACTGAGCATAGAATGAATTTAGCTCATCAGGAAGAGAGGCAGACTATTGTTTGATATAGCTGGGTTGCGCTTTGTAGTCTGTAATTGTGCATATACCACTACACATGTTCCGTGTGTTGGAGCTGTGATAATATGACTAATAATGTAAGTCAGCATATGTAAGTGCCAGCATATTGCAGTTCTTGATGTCCCATTGGAAAGCAAGCCTTGCTCTCAGTTCATCCATCTTATTGTCCAGTAGCAAGAATTATACTTGGGAGCAAGCCACGATTGCTGTGCTGTCTCAATCTAGCCAGAACGCCTGCCTGTTTACCCCTCTTCCTACAACGTCGTCTTCTTCCAAGTAGAGGTACAGGTGAGACACCACAATTATTGCTGACTATTAATTCCAATCTGATCTTTTTGTCTAATCTGGACAAGGAGCTCTCGCCTTCCCTCTTCACCTGTTTTTTTTTACTCCTTCTTCAGTCTATACCCCCATCTTCTTCTGTAATTGTTTTAAGCTTTGTTCCTGGACTGTTGACAATTAATCATTTACCACAAATTTTATTTAATAAGGTAAACCAAGGTAAACTTTATGATTGTTTTGGTCACTGAATTTGGACTCTAGCTACTATACTAGATACTACTACTACACTGCTGCTATTACTACTACTACTGAAGTGACTGCAATGGGTAGTAGTACTACTACTTCTAATTATAGTTTAGGAGGTCTTAATTATTAAAAAGAATTACATTCTGTTCTGCTCGCCAGACCCCCAGCAACAACACAGCTCCCCGCCCCGCCAATCACACACAGCTCCGCCTTTTCAGACTGACAGCAGGAACCTCTCACACAGGCATGACGGCCAATCAGACAGAGCCCTTTCAGTCTTCTCCATATATATCAGAGCCACATCACTGTTTCCTCTCCCTGAAGACACTCCCAGAGACAGGAACAGCTCTGTGTCTCACTGGAGGAAACACACAAATACAGACAGCAGGGCTGCAGGTGCAACAGAGCTGTTACAGAGCTGTTTGTGTTACAGAAGTCAGTATTTTCATAGACTAAACTAACATCATTAATATGAAACCGTGCATTTCTAAAGAATGTGTGAAATTGTACACAAATGTAAATTCTGATTTTTAAGAGTGCCACTGTATTCCAAATGTACCTTTGTACCTTATCATAAAATTGCAAAGGGATGATGTTATTACTAGTTTCAATTAGAATGTAAATTTCTAAAGAAGTAGGCATTTCTTATTCCATTCCAAATTCAGATTCTTTTTTTCCCATGAAAGACAATTTTATACTTTTAAACAAAATATACCATTAAAACGATACACCATCGAAATAAGAAGTGCAACTTTGACAAAGTGAGAATATAAATGCCTCCAGGTTTGGTGTTAATAGTCACACTGTACATAATTCAGACCAGTCCCTTAAATTCTATACCTCAAATTGACTTTAAGACTCCAAAACTAGCATAGTACATGTATATAATCAATCAGAATTGTGTGGACTGTATTTGGATTACAGGTTGCAGCACTGGTACATGTTCTTAATGTAATTGGATGATTTTATGGAGGAAACTGGAACAGCCACAGAAACAAAAAAACAGTAAGACATGTGAAGAACATGCAAACTCCACACAGAAAGTGCATAAGTCAAGAACACCCAGTCTGATACAAGAACATCTGAAACCCACATACAATGCCTAAAGAAAGTCTACATCCACCTTGGACTTTTTCACATTTTATTGTGTAACAGCATGGAACCATGATGTATTTAACTGAGAATGTTTGCCCCTCATTAACACAAAGTACTCTATAATGTAAAAGAAAAAGAAATATCCAGACATTTTACTAAATTAATTTAAAATAAAAAACAGAAAATATTTTCTGACTCCACAAAGAATGGGACGCAGTTTGGAATCAAACACATAGCCTTCAGAATATAGAGGCAGCAGTGCTAACCACAAGGCAAAACCAAGTCTTTTAAATAAATAACAGCAGAGGTATATGTGCAAAGAGTGCAAGAATTCTGTTTGCCTACAAGGCAACAAACACCAGCTAAGCAGTAACCTGTAGCCTTAAATTAAACCAGACAGATGCACACAGTTACATGCTACTGTGCAAAGAAAACATGTTGTGTTTTCACAAATATAACAGTATCATAAATATAATGCACACCAGTCATATTTGAAAAATGTTTTGAGAATAAAACCTAAAAGTGTTTTAGGAAAAGAAAAGCTGTCACAACTTAAACCAAAAAATTATTAAATGTTTCCTTACATTTCTCTAGGCTACAACGAACACCATTAATAGTAGTATGTGAGGCACTACAGAAATGAATTTGAAGACATTTTAGGTCTTAATTGTTAACAGCAAAGTAGATATCTAAATAAACTATTTTATATGAAATAAAACAAATAATGAAAACTCATATAAGATAATCAGTCATAAATAGTTAACCCATCTTCTAGAACAGGGGTGGGGAACATCCGGCCTGCGGGCCGTATAAGGCCCACTAAATCATTTGGTCTGGTCAGGCTGGGAGTGTACACGTTGCGAAAGTGTTAACACACTGGCGAAACTACGGCGATCCGGTGATGATGAGACGAGATGCGATGAGATGATTCCTCGCGACCTTGATGACCTTGCCTCTGATGATTGACAACGATGTTGTCGACTTCTTTGTCGACACAGACGATTACTCCAATCCAACCTTTACCCACACGTCTATGATCAACAATCCTCGCAAAAACTGAATCTCAGATGAAGATTAAGGAAATTACAGTACACAGAAAAGACCTCAAGAGTCGATGATACGAATGTTGGATATGTTCCAAATCCAAGATGGAGGATTAGAACAGCGATCAAAGCAAAATAATTGCGTCGCTGGCGACACACACGCTGGATAGTTATTAAAACTTACAGTAAGTGGTGTGACATCCTACAAATGGCGACTACAAAGAAAAGAAAAGTTTATGCAGATTGTCGTTCTTTCCAAGAGAAATGGACAAATTATTATTTTTTGTTGAAGTCAAAGGCAAACCTGTGTGCCTAGTTTGTGGCGATGCGTTAGCAGTAATGAAAAAGCCGAAAAAAAACTGTGGAAAGTGCAACTCGAAAGGAATAACACGGTGCATTTCCCCACTCTGGAAGGACAAAAGCCTTCTACTTCACTTGAATATGCTGGTGAATGTGCAAAACTAATTGAGGCATTTAATGAAAGATTCAAGGACGTGAAAAGTAAACAAATGGAATTGAACATCTTTGCTACATCTCTCAATGTGGAACCAGCTGATGTGCCTGATAACCAACAACACAAAATCATTCAGCTGCAAAGCGATGATGAGCTGAAGGCTAGGTGCATTGAAATATGCATCTGTGTTCGGAACAACTTACTTCTGCGAGCAGTTTTTTTCAAAACTTACCATCACAAAGAGTCGACTGCACTCCAGACTGACCGACCCAAACCTGGAAAAGCAGTTGCGAGTAGCAACATCATCAATACCAGCTAACATCACACGCCTCACCAAAGAGAAGCAGTTCCAGCCATCACATTAGGGGTGAGTTAATTAAATGTTTGACCAAATATAGCAGGCTAATTTTTAAATTGATAATTTTGTATGGCCCGCGAATGATGTTATAAATATCCAAATGGCCCTTGGCAGAAAAAGGTTCCCCACCCCTGTTCTAGAACATCGGAGATGACCTTTAAAAATTCCCAGCGTCATTATTTTAATCATTTTTATTACTTGCTGTTCAATGTTTTTAATCCTGGCTATGGGTCAGGTATTGTAAAAGAAAACGATTTTGAAATGTTCTGCTCATGTACAGCAAAGCAGTGCCCGATTCAGTAAGAAATACACTGAACGCTCTCTGCCTAATTCCTCGGTCCAGATGCCAGGAGTTCAGGAGGGACCTGAGGTCCTCAGTCTTAGCCCTTTCTCTACTTCTCTCTCCTACTGAACCCTCAGAACTCAAGACTGAGAGAACAGCTGGAGCATCTGTCTGTCAACTGACATCTGCTGCTCTGCTGTGTCACCCAGAAACACACAGACATACAGTAACAAAAATCACAATCCTACACTATCAATCCACTCTGTAAGAAACTTTAAACACCCCTGATTCTGTTTCCAATTCACTAAAAAAATCAGGGCCTTATCTGAAGAGCTGGACAGGAGAAGAGTGAACACTTACTGGCTGAGCTCTGCAGCACCAGGACAGCAAGAGAGAAGATGGACAGGCAGCTCTCCATTGTCATCAGGACAGAGCGCAGCTGAGACCCCTGTCTTCACCCCTGAACCCACAGGGCAACTGAGCTGCTGCTCCGCAACCCGGACCCCCAGTAACAACTGACAGCAGGAACCTCTCAAACAGGCGGGACAGCCAATCAGACAGGGCCCTTTCAGTCTTCTCCAAATATATCAGAGCCACATCACTGTTTCCTCTCCTGAAGACATTCCCAGCAGTGCGGACGGGAGGAGAGACAGGAGCAGCTCTGTGTCTCACTGGAGGAAACACAGATACAGATACAGACAGCAGGGCTGCAGGTGCTGCAGGGTCAGGAAGAGATCAGATATTGAACTAAAAAAAATTGTAGATAAGTATTATATTTTTAAATCAGTATCAAGATAATCAATTATCTATATATGGTCCTGTGATTCTTGCTGTCTGTTTCAGGAAGTGTCCAGTGACTGGTGTCCTGAATATGGTCCTGTGTGCCTTGCTGTCTGTGTCAGGCAGTGTCCAGTGACTGGTGTCCTGCAGTGAGTCACAGAGTTGTTGTGTCTCCAGACAGTTATGTCTTCTGGTTCTGGTCAAGGACAGTGTGAGAAAAGCCTGTCCTCAAGGTGGCAGTGAGGTCACTCAGGTCAGCACAGGAATACAGAGACAAGGTGGACTGAATAAGAACTGGCTGTGTGACTGTGATCAATAATTTAAATGAAAAAGAAAGAAAAGCTCAGCAGTGATTGTCCCGTCTGTACTGAGCCTGTTGGACAGCAGCTCTCCCAGTTGACTCCCTCAGACCCTGAGTCTGTCTCTGTGCAGCTACAATCCAAACAGATGTTCCAACCCCTCCAGCTGTGACCCCAGTGTCACTCTGTGTGGAGTTGACTGCATTACTGAGACTCTCTAACAGCACAGTGCAGCTCACATCCCCTTCCTTATTATTATAGGTAATAGTAGCAGTAGGAGCAGCAGTAAAATATTAGTAGCAGCAGTAGTAGCAGTAGGTGTGTATTAGCAGTTATGCTGTATTTAAACTCTCCTGTTCAATATAGCAAAGTTCTTGTGTTAAAGCTTCACAATAATAGCTGCAGCAGCAGGAGCCGCAGAGCAGGAGTCAGTTTCAAATTTGAAAAAGCAACAGAATTATGAAAAAAAAAGTTCATAATTTGAACTGATTTAAGGCAGAGCTTTACTGGAGCCTCAGGTCAGACTCTGCAGTGAGTCTGTGGTTTGTGCTCTTCTGAGCTCTTCCAGCACAGGAAGCCAGGCTGTACTGTGAGGCTGTAGTTGTCAGTGTGATGAGGCAGCTGAGAGCTGAGCTGTATAGGGAGACACACAGGAGAGCCCAGTGTTCAGAGCTCCAGTGCTGTACAGGGACACACAGGGAGCCCAATGTTCAGAGCTCCAGTGCTATACAGTGTGACACGTCCTCTCCCCACACAACTCTCTTGGTGTGTCTCTCAGGGTTGAACAGGAGGGGCTGTTCCTGTCAGAATGGAGGCTGACTCTCAGAGGCAGCTGAGAGCTGAGCAGGGAGACACACAGTGCAGCTCCTTATTAGTAGTAGTGGTAGTAGCAGTAGTGTCAGTGGCAGCAGTATTAGTAGCAGTAACAGTACTACTAGTAGCTTTAGAAACATTAGTAGTAGCTGTAAAATGTTATTAGTTGCAGTTGTATCAGTGGCAGCAGTACTAGTAGCTGTAGTAGCAGTAGTAGCACTAGAACCATGAGCAATAGTAACAGTAGTAGTAGTTATGCTGTATTTAAAATCTTTTGTTCAACAATATACTAGAGCTTTGTTGCAGCTTCACTATAATAATTGCAGCAGCAGGAGCAGAAGAGCAGGAGTTAGTTTCAAAATCGGAAAAACAAAAAGAAAACATCAGTACTTGTTAATAGACCGAGGCTGAACAGTGAGAACACAGCTCACATCCTTCTTATTAATAGTAGTAGAAGTAGTAGCAGTGGCAGCAGTAGTAACAGTAGTACTAGTACCTTTAGTAGCATTAGTAGTGGCAGTAAAATATTACTAGTTGCCATTGTATCTGTAGCAGCAATAGTAGTACTGTAGCTGTTATAGTTGTAGTAGCAGTAGTAAGTGTAGTAATAGTAGCAGTATTTGCAGTAGTAGTAATAGCAGCAGTAGTATTTGTTGCAGCTTCACCATAATAACTTCAGGAGCAGGAGTCTGTTTCAAAGTATTAAAAAACAACAAAATGATTAACTAGAAACAATCAGTCCTAGTTAATACAACCAAACAGCTGTGATTTAAGGCCACAATTCCTGCTGGGCTAGCATGAAAAATGTTCATATCATGATATGACAGCATATTTTTACAGAGGGACATATTATCTTCAGTAAAACTGCTCTATCTCTTCACTCCCCTGTCTTTAGAAAATGGGCCTGTTTCGTCAGAGCTTTACTGGAACTGCAGGTCAGCAATGAGTCTATGGTTTGTGCTGTGATGTGCAGTGCACTGTGATGAGGCGGCTGAGAGCTGAGCTGTACAGGAAGACACACGGGGGAGACCAGTGTTCAGATCTTTAGTGCTGTACAGAGACACACAGGTAGCCCAGTGTTCAGAGCTCTATTGCTGTACAGTGAGGCACACAGGAGAGCCCAGTGCATAGAGCTCTACAGGGTGACAGGTCCTCTCCCCACACAGCTCTCTCAGTGTGTCTCTCAGGGCTGAACAGGAGGGGCTGTTCCTGTCAGAATGGAGGCTGACTCTCAGAGCTCCACTGTCAGTATGAGGAGTAGCTCTCAGACCTGACTGCTGCCAGAGCCTCTGAGCCTGAGTGGCCATGAGCACTGAGCTCCTCAGGAGTTGAGAAAAGCCTCCTGTCTCCTGTGGTCACAGTGTGGTTGAACACCTGCACTGTCTTCTTGCTCCTTCTCCTCTCTCTCCCCCTTCCTGTCTCTCTTGCTGTGTGTGCACTTATCTGTCCATCTCTCTCTCCTCTTCTCTCACTCTGACAATCTGTGCAGAGTATCTGAAGGGGATGTAACATTACTTGGCAAAGGAAAAAAAATTCTCAGAAGCAGAATAAAAAAAACTCTTCTCAGTCAACTTCACAGCTCAGACTCACACACAGAGGTCTGGGTCCCTCAGCAGTTTACTCAGACTCCTACCTCCTGAAGCTCATCTCCATCCTGACAATCCAGAACCAGAGGATATTCAGACAATCGGAGCTGCTACACGAATAATATCAGACAGAACAGCCTGGACTCAGGTCACATCTCCCCCTTTTCACCTTCCTCACAGCCGTCTTAGAGACAGAGAAGAGCTCCTGGATCTGGGCTCAGGGGGTCACTGATCTGGCAGCTGTGGGCTCTATTCCAGGTCAGAAGCAAGAAGCTTCTATTAACCTTTCCAGGACTTCCAGCCCTTCAGTATTACTGTCCTGATTCATTGTCTGTACTGTACGTCAGCTTACAAACCTCTGACAGAAGTGTTTGACTGACAATTGAACAATATGTGATTATCTCTTATTATTATTTTTACTTATTTAATGAACATCAGTGTTGTCGCTCTTACCAGTGTATTATGATTATCAGCAGCAGCAGACCGATGGTCGTGTCTACAATAGTGACCAGTTGACCAGTCTGTAGCTCTGAGCAGTGGGACTCAGATCACACAGAAGACCTGTCTGTGTGTGATTTCACGCTCTGGGACTGAGCGTCTCCCACACGTCTCTCATGGAGAGTCTTATAAATATACAGTTAAACAGTGTCTGATAACAATTATACAGATAATTAAATAATCACACCAGCTGAGGAACTGAGAGCTCGAGTGGAAATAAAACCAGGATATCACTTTAAGCCTCCAGGATCAGGAGTCTGATCCTCCTGGCTTCTGTTCCGTGGAGATTCGTGTAAAACGCTTAAAAGTGCTCATTACAGTACACAGACTTGTGCTCTTTCTCTTCTGCTCTACGGGAGTACGCTATACAACAAATTAGTCTGTGAAGCAAGCTTTTTTTCTGTTTAATTAATTTCATTCCTCGCTTCGTCGCTCTACTTCTCCAGTTGTTATGATTCGCCTCTCTTCACAGGCGGTGTGTTTTTTTTTTTTTGGATTTGTTGTATCTGTAAGAAAAGCCCCCCGAGCTCCGGACAGCAGTCTCCCCCAGCGGAGACGCGCTCTGCACTGTCAGAAAGACGGCTGTGACGTCACAGACACGAGCCAGAGCGCCGGTTATCAGAGGGCGAGACCGCGGGAGGCGCGCTGAGTGCATGGAGCCGAGTTATTGATCACTTACTGTATCTATCGTCAACCAATTAATTCAACTGAAGAACCGTAGAATAATCGATTAATTTCACCGATTGGTAAGTACTGATTATTTTCCCGTATTTGACCCTGTTTTAAATATCTAGAAAACAGTCAATACAGCCTGTATCGATCAATAACCATAGTTCGTTAAGTGTTAATAATGTTCAATCCGAAATTAAAGAATGATTATTCAAATTATTATTTAAAAATTTCACCCTAGAGCTAGAAAATTATATTCCAAGTTGATAAATTTGTGTAAGCAACAGTTTAAATGCATTTTCCATTTGTTTACAAATCATAAGTATGGTAACCATGGTGACACGCTTCACGTCACTGTGCTAGGTGTCTCGCCTTCGTCAAAGTGAGCGATGTGACGTCACGGACAGCAACTAATACTGATACTAGTGTCTTCATGTTCATATTAATAAGAGTACAACTGGTAGTTTAATTATTAATGCTATTATTATTGTTAATGTTAGTGATTATTATAGAGTTACTGTTAGAGTATTTACATTAGTAGTCATGTTAGTTTTAGTGATAGGATTACTGTTATTATTAGTATTAGTAGTGTAGTAGTAGTTTGTATCAATGGTAGTGATAATGATAGTGTTAGTCGTAGTGATAGTGTTACTGTTGTAATATCAGTAGTATTGTGTTAGTTATAGTGTAGGTAAGAGTGTGGTGTCTGTGAGTGTGTGGATTTGTGTCTGTGAGTGTTTGGTATTTTTCAGTGTGTGTGATGTGGGTGAGTGTGTGGGTGTGTGTAGTGTCTGTGTGCCTATGTGAGTATTAATGATGATAGCACAACTGATTAATTTCAATACTAGCATTCGTGTTAATATTACTGAGAGTATATCTAGTAGTTTTACTAATAATACTAGTATTCATGTGAGAATTAGAGATGATAGAGCTACTATTAATTTTAGTTTTAATGTTAGTATGAATGTTAATATTAATGATAATCATAACGTTAGTGTCAGAATATTAACACTCTTCGTCATTTTAGTTCTTTTTATAGCATTACTGTTATTATTAGTATTATTAGTGTAGTAGTTAGTTTGTGTTATTGTTAGTAATAATGATAGTGTAATACATAATGGCAGTTAGCAGTATTTGTGTTAGTGTTAGTCATGATTGTGTGTATAAATGTGTGTGGTGTCAGTCAGTATGTGTAGTGTCTGTGCGTGGCTTAATATCACGCACAGACACTACACATGTGTGTGAGTGTGTGGGTGTATATCTGTCAGTGTGTGTGAATGTGTGTGTAGGTGGGCTTGGGCTCCACTGTTGTGTCTGACAGAAGTGACCCATCAACAGGTGTTGAGGTCCAGAGCTGCTTGTGAATGGAATCACTTTCTAGAGTCCAGACCAATGTCTACAGAGATGTGAGTGCTCTGTTTTTATCACTCTTAGTAGTAATGACAGCTGATTAGTAGTAGCGGAGTATTAGTATCAGAATTAGTATTAGAAGTTGTAGCCATGGTTGTAGTAGTAGTAATAGCAGCAATAGCAGCAGTAGCAGCAGTGGTTGTTGGATTATTCAAGCAGTTACTTTAGAAACTACAATACTACACATTTTAATTCTGTTTTTCTAGATATGTTTTGTAAAGTGCCTTGATGCTCTGAAGGCACAATACAAGAAAAAAATACGATTGATTGATTGAGTGTGGGAGTGACGTCAGGTAGAGTTCATTTGTCTAACAGAACCGTCCTGTCCACAGATGTCAACAGAGGTGACCAGAGAAGCTGTCCAGACCCAACAGAAACCGGAGATGTGCTTAAGACTCAGGTCCCAGGCCCAGAGAGCTAAGAGTCCACTGCTGTCCCTGAACTTATTCTGATTTTTCTTCTTTTTTCTACTTTCCCTGAAATTAAAACATATCGCAGTAGCAGGGCCCTGCTGTCCTTTTTATGGGGAAGAGAAGGCTCTACCTGACAGTGTGTGCATCTGCATGTGTGAGTATGTGGGCGTGTGTGTCTTTGGGTGTGTGTGCTTGTGAGTCTTGTTCAGACCGTGTCTATAAAAGAACTGTGTCTGACGTCCCCAGATCAGGAAAGAGGTAACAGGAGACCCATCCGACACAAGTTGTGGAGCCAGACCCAAGACCCCAGGAGCAGTGAGTCTGCATTATTATTATTATTATTATTATTATTATTATTATTATTAGGAGTGAAAGGGTGTGTGCTTGAGACAGTGAGTGTGAGAGAGGGTGAGTGTGAGAGACAGGGGGTCTCAATCTCCATTCAAAGAGGGTCTGGTGCATCTCCTGGTTTTCTGACCAGAGCTCTTGGTTACAAATATTATCAATTTCTTTAATTAAACAAAAAACATTCTAATACCTTTATCCTGGCCTAAAATATTAAACTGTGCCTTGAATATTTTGAGTCTTCAACAGTAAGAGACATTAAAATTTATTATTAAGCACATTATTTTCATATCTTACTTAGAAAATAATTAGCTTAATTGTTTAATTGGCTAGACCCATTTGGAAAGAAAACCTGAAGATGCACTTGGCCCTCCAGTGACTGGAAAAGGGCTTGAGACTCCTGGTCTAGCAGAACTGGCCCCTCAACAGATCTTGGCAGGGATGTTGGGGATCATGAAGCTGTATAGCCGAGGGCTGGACACTGCTTCAGGATTAAGGATGGGAGGCCACTGTGATGTAGGGTCATCTTGGTCCATGATGATGAAGATGTGTTTCTGTGACTGGCTGGTAACTCCCCAACGCCGCTGGGAGAGACTTGGAATGGCCAAGCAGGGAGAGTGGCGTCACACTGATGCCTGGGGCAGATCCCAGAGGAACATGAATATTGGCTTCAACAACATGGTTGGGTAGTTTGCTCCACTCCCCCCCAACCTTCTATGTACAGTAGTGCCTCCTATCCTGACTGTAGGGTCTCATCCAGCTGTCTTGTGAGATAAGCCAGGCTATCAGCTTCCACAATATGGCTAGACAGCTTGTTCCACACCCCCAAAACCTTCTGTGTAAAGAAGTGCCTACTGCTGTCAGTTTAAATTAATTTGTTCTTCCTGAAGTGTTTAATACTGTTTGAATAAGAAGATACCTGCACTGAGACACATGATCTTGGTTGGCTTGTGCTGGTGAGACTAAAGCAGTCAACTTGCTGACAGGTCTCGACAGAGACAAACGTGACCTTTGTAGGTGTTTTGTGCATTTACTGGGACAATTATTAATGATTAAAATTAAAAAAATATTAAAATGATTCTTTGATGGCTAGAAATCGACCTTCCCAAACAACTCAGCAACGCATACACACGGACATGAGAATACATTTATTAATACATAAAATGTGCTTATAAACATAACAGATCTTATAGTGAGGGTTAGCAGAATACAAAAGGTGTTTTTTAAGGAGCTTTGGTTACAATGTCTGCACTAGATACTCAAAAGCAATAGCAATTAATTTGACATCAACTGGGATTGAGGTAACACTTGAATTCTCAAGCTGCAATGCAGGATGTTGAATACTCATCCAATCTATGTGGATTCAGATCTCCTGTGGACACAAGGAATGTGCATCCAGTCGGCATCCTCTGGCCCGGTGCCAAGCAGTCCTGTTGCGGCTGGAGTTGTAGGAGAAGGATTGAGAGATTCCTGCTGCAGCGCACTGGCAGTGACTCTCTGAAGACCGGCTAGTTAGACCTGGCTGAACTATCAGAGTTTGTGCACGTGAAAAGTGACTGCGAGTCTGAGTAAGTCACACTCTTTAGATGGGAAGAAGACCGGTACTTTCCTGATTTAGCGCTAGTCCTGACTACTGAGAATCAGCTGTTGACATTACCGACCATAGTTCACTCGTTGATCAGGCGAGCATTCACGGTTACCAGTGGTTCGAACTTGCTTAGAACTTGACTCTTAGAACAAAGTAAAGTCCTGGCACTTGGACACACTGGATGTCATGTGATTGTCCAAGCTGAGTCTGAGAATGTCCTGCAGGGGCACCTTCTGGGCCCTGTGCTGCCTCTTTTATCTGGAGGAAGGTCATTCATCGGTTGAAAGCTTCACGGGCATTTGAGACCCACGTGGGGTTATCCTGTCCTACCAGTTCCTGATTGGCTGATCAAGGTGGAGGATGAGTAACAATGCTGTCTGACCTTAGGATTGTAAACCAGACAGTAAGGCGCCAGGGATGACCATTCTTTCGGGTGGCTGGAGAATCTCAGCCTTGGGAGTTGTTCCTTTCAGGGAACTCTATCAGATAGAAAAGCACCTTAAATCTGAACCACATGGAATGGTCTCCGTGTGTCCAGCGCCACTGAGATGAGGGAGAGAGAGACTGGCAAAGGAGCAGCAAACTTAAATCCTGTATTATAATAAGCCTTGCCACTACAGCAAGCTGTATGGATTTCTTGAACATCAAGTTGTTCCAGAAAGGAAATGAACACTTGCATTCAACTCAAACAAGTCATATGTGATTTGCCCAAAAGGATAAATTCTGTATAGTCAGATAGGAAGAAAGGCACTGCTGGGAATCGGATCCAGGATCTCCTGTTCTCTAGGTCTCCTTGACAGGCGCTTTGACCAACTAAGCCACGGCGCCGGCAAAGTGTTGTCCTTTTACAGCCACTTGGACATGTCTCACCTGCTCTGAGACAACTGCGTTCAGTGTGCACTGAGCCTGCTTGCTGTGCAACTTGCTTCCTTTACCTGCGATAGCAGCACCAACACTAAGAGAAAGGATGAGAAATGGCTTTTATCTGGCACTTTTCATGTCCATGGAGCTCAATGTGCTTGTCAACTGGGTGACAGACCTGTGTATTATTTGTGAAAATGCCTTTTTCTTTCTTTGTAAACTCATTGATAAGTAAACAAGAAATCTTGCAAGGTAAACACATGCATTTTATTTCATTGCTGAAAACAGCATGAGCAAGAAGTTAGGAGAAGTGATTTAACATGATATGTGATCTAATTTACCAGAGCAAATGTGTTTTTCTATTGGCATTGTGACCTCTTCTGAATGTGTACGTTGATGCTGTTACTGGTTTATATAGGACTGTAAAATGTCTTCTTTGTATTATTCTGTATTTATTTGTGAAAAGACAATAAAGTTCTTAGATAAAGACCTAGATAATGAAACATGGCAGTGAAAGAAGAAGGCACAGACAGAGTTTAAACCACTGATCTTGAGTATATGAGACCAATGCTTTACCACTTGGCCACCGCACCTTCAAGGATGCATTGACCCCTCGAAATTGTTTTATATGCAGCACGTTTTTTAACAGCAAACTTTGTGTATGTTTTAAAAATAAAGAAGAAAATCTATAAATCTTTGAGTATAAATTACAATGAGAAGGAGAATATAACACACTCAAATGTGACTATTATGTTGTTCAAATTAATTAAACTGGTTTAATTCTCATGCAGACAGCAACAAAAAAAAGTGATTCTTAACAAGGAGATATTTGGCAGCCGTGGGACTCCAACCCACTCCCCCAAAGAGACTACAGCTTTAATCCAGCTCCTGACAGTGGCTCTTATTATCTGAACTTGAAGTATTATAAAGCATGGAAGCGACTGCTCCTTCGTTTTCTGTGATTCTTCCTCTCTCTTGGTGAAATATTTAGTTCTTTGGCACCTCTGGATATAGTTCTCCTGTGGAGCAGGCTTCAGACCTCAATGTACAGCCCCTTTGAAGTAATTTTATTTTTACAGGAAGATGCATTTGCAACGTGTCTCCCGTTTCAGAAATGCTTTAAGCGGCATCTTATATACAACGCACAAACAGTAGACTGCAGAACTGAGCAAAAATTGTACTGGATTTGACTGGGATTCTGAAATATTTATTGCAAAGGAATTCAGGCTTTCATGAACCTATAATAAAGAAACTGACCTTGAAAGTAACCTGAGCTAAAACTACCTTTAGAAACAGAAGAAATCTTAAGAATTTTGCCACGGGAAAAGATAAAAACAACAAAAAAATTCGGATCCTGCCCATAAACAACAACGATGAGAAATAAAATAATGCTCTTCACATTTGCTTGAATCTATAATAAAAAAGTAACCTGAAACTTTCATGCTTCCAATCTATGATGTGGCTGTCACTAGACTTGAACGTGATGTTCCACAGATAAGCAGGGCGCCTTGTAATTAATGTAATTTAACCAGTCACATTCCAGATCATGTACAAAGGTTATTTGCCTCAAAAATCAGATATATGTTCAAACTGCACAGCAGAACATGAAGAAAAATCCGTCTGCTGATTGACACCAAAGAATGTCGCTACAAGCCCAAAACATTGTTTCCTTCTCGTTTCAGTATTGAATAAACCTTCCCTCGTTCCTTTGCAGCCCATGCATGCTGACACAGCTACTTAAATTACCATCAGCTGTGGACCTGCAGCTGAGCTTTACACAGATAGATGAGTTCCCCAGATATGTTTTTAATGTTCTTTTTCTTTTTGTTTTGAATGCTTTTTTATAGTTGTTAGACTACTACACTGATTTACATAGGTTCCTGGAGGACTTCTCGCTTTGTGGTTGTTGTGTTTTCGGGTTACAACTATTTTATTGATAGGACCCCAAGCATTACTGTGGGACTAGTTAACTTTACTTCTTACATTCTACCTGAAATTACCTCAATAACTACTACTCTGTTTTTATTTTTTTAAAAGGCACAGGTGATGTTTGTTTTTTTTCTTGCAGCTGATTGGTATCTACAACGGGTCAGCTGCAACAAACGTGGCCACTGAAATTTGTCAGCAGCTGTGTCCTCAATTGCAACAAACCTAAAATAACAGCTGCTGCCCATTAGATGTTACTGAAGCCTCTTCACAGGGTTTAAGCAACTCAGTAGCGGACTAAGCGGAACAAGCGATCACATTAGAACTGTCGTGAATATAGTAGAAATAATATAGTCACTAAATAACGAGCTTATGCACCACTAGCTTGAAAATAATTGTTATATTTAACTGAAATTGTTTTTCAGACACCACAACTATTCACAATGAATTTTATCAATACATGTCTCAATAAAAGTGTAATTTATTAGTACTTAACTTTAATGTCTATCTTTATTAGTAGTTGTATTACATGTACAGCCTTTAATATGCGATAGTGAATTTTCAGGTACCCCAGGGAGGTAAGAAAACTCAAATAAAGCAAATGCATATTTAAAGGGGGTGTAAGTCTTAAATGTGTTCTGTCATATCTGTTCTTTTAAGTAGATTTGTTGTATAATTTATTGTGATTCAGGAGAAAGTAGTAACATTGGGGATTTGAGGGTACAGAAAATATGTTGTACTGTACGGGCAAATGTAAGGATATGTTAAAAAAACGTATCGTCATCTTTTTGAACGTGATTGTTAGACATTTGTTGAATCTCAACGGGGGTTTCTTGAGAGATCGTTCAGCGAGCGAGACCTCCCTCTGGACTCCGCACTGAGTTGAAAGCTATGCGCGCTCCTCACTGCTTGTCCTGTACTGTTACCTGTGCTCTCGTCTACATTATCTACGTGCAGCACAGCGTCAAGAACACCATAAACTTTGTGATAGAAAGTGCTTATAAGCATGAAAAATATTGAACATTTTAAACATTCATAGAACAGCTTGAAAAACTGAGGGACAAAAGACCATCTATTTTGCAGGTTCACAGCATTTGCAAGAAAATCAGCCACCTGAATAGGGACCCTGAGATGAAAAGTTCAATATTCTACTGACTGGGCTATTCCCGTCTACTCAGTTTCTTTCTGAAACAACATTTTTCAAGAAATTCTTACAATTTGCGAAATTTGAAATACAATACTTGCTTAAAAGTGCAGATTTTTTTTTACCCCAATACTGCAAATGGAGAAAACCAATTTGTTGGAGTCTCTGTGGTACAATTGCTTAGTGTGGTAAGGTTGGGACTAAGATGAAAGTAAGGTGCTGGTTCGAGGGCACCCAGGTATGCCTTTCTCACTGTTCCAATGAGAACAGGGTCAATTTTTGCACACACTGCATGGTCTGTGCATGTGCAGTAGGATTAAGAAGCAGTGTGTATCAGTTGAAAAAAACTAAATTACTGCAGAGAGTTGTAACAGTAAATACTGGGTTGTTTTCCTATTTACACCCTAAATGAGTCTCAAATAAAACGTATTAACCAGTATAAAGGGGTATTTCATAGGATTAAGACAAGCACCGTTTGTTAAGTGCATGTCAATGTAAGAGTATTATACTAATTATTGTTGTAATGTAATGTAGTTCTCAGTGAGGGTGGTGCTGAGAGGTGACCTGTGCAGCCTGTAGGAGGCCTATTTCTGCACGCACTGCATGGTGAGTTATTTAAATTTAAACTGTAATGTAATTTATTTTTGTTCAGTGTGATTTTGTAACGGTTAGATGGAATGTTGAAACCGTCAAACTGAAATGTGTTTTTTTTACCGTTTTCCCTCACGGTAGAAAGAACCACTACCATAGTTTGTGTAGTCAAATATATCATTATATGTCATTTATTTTGCTTTTTATTATGTTCCAAACTAACAAAACAGATTAGACACCATACTAACCTGGAAATAAAGAACCCCAAAAATATATTTGTGTCCTGTGCTGGTTATTCTTTGCCAGGCTACACAATTTTACCTAGGTTAATCCCTGTAGTAGTTTAACAACTAAAACAAAAACAGCCAAACACAACAGCTTCAAAAGAAAAAGAACATTGAAAACAAATCTGGGGAACAACAAAAACACAGAATCTAATGCAAGAGCTTTTTCAAGTCTTCGGTACTCTATCGTACTCCTCTTGTCTCAGTAGACCTCCTCATATATTTGTGTGCAGGTCAGCTGGAGGTCCACAGCCGAAGGTAATTTACGTAGAGGGCTGCATCAGCATGCGTGGGCTGCAAAGGAAAAAGTATAGGTTTATTCCATGCTGAAAAGAGAAGGAAACACAACGTGGACCCTTCTTCGGGTGTGACGTGGAATAAACCTTTAAATGTTCCTTTGATGTTAATTTAGACCAGATCTCCAGCAAACACATAACAGACTACAATCCCCCTAGATAAGGTGTTAAGGTGTAAAGTGAATCCCACAAGAGAAGGAAACACAACATTCCAGCTGTGGAGCCTTCTTATGTGACAGGGAATAAACCTTTACTTGGTTCCTTTGATGTTAATTTAGACCTGATCTCCAGGAAATACCTAAGAGCACCTAAACTCGTCAGTTGCTTTCAGTACCTAAAGACACAGACCACACTATTCTTTGCCAGACTCCATACATAATTAAGGACAATCACATATAGCTTGATTTTGTTAAATGCAAGTATTGATTTCCTTTCTGGAACAACTTGTTTTTCGAAGAATTATTTTTTCCGAAATAAGAAATACAAATCTTGCTTATCGGTGAAGAATAAATACTGTCAGCTGGCAAGAAAATGACAGCATTTTTTTTCTTTTACAAAAAACCTGCATAGGGAGATGTAGAATAAAGATCCACTTGAGACGTTTTCGTTGTGCAAGGGCAAAAAAATAAATTTGTTCCGTTTCACAAAATTCAGGCTTGCGAACGGCGCAAGTCGCAGGTGATTCACTCCTCTTGACTAGGTGGCGCTAGGAGGTGCAGTGAAGTTTATATCCGGCTGCAGAAACTCCTCTTTCTCAGCCCCGCTTCTCGGTTGTTTTGAAGTCGCGGCCGCGCTAGTGGATGATGTCATCATACTGCGCGACACTGCATATCTTTCACCCACGTGTTGGCGATTGAATCATTTTCTTTACATAAATAAGAAAGTTGTTGTTTTTTTTAATAGCTTTAGTTTCTGAATACGTAGCGTCTTGTCGGCTGTGTTCGTGCTTGAACTGATCACAGCCCTGACAACAGGATCTGTGAAGAATAAAAATAAAGAAGAAAGTTATTCTGTTTAAACTTCGCAAGTCTGCCTTTGTTTCTGACCGACTCTGAAGAAGGATGGCGGAGTGCTTGTTAAATCTGCAAACCCAGCTTGACTCGTTCATGCAGGTTTTGCTCAAATCGATCGTGTATGAAGTTTCAGAACTTTTTGGAAACAGGATGTCTGACACCGAGGACGAGTTTCAAGGCAAACTCCGCGGCGTCTCCCAGATTCTGGTGAGACGGGCCGTGATTAAAATCACACAGTGTGTGGAAGACAGTGTCGGGAGTGAAATGGCGCAGCTGAAGAAGGAAAACGAGAGCCTGAAGTGGAGATTGCAGCTGTGGGAGGAGTCGGGAGCAGGAGGAGATCAGGGTACCCAGGCGCTTCCATGTGAAGTCACTGCAGAAATAAAAAAAGAAATGGACACGAAACTGGAGCTGTCAGGTCAGTGTGGTGACTTGTATGAGTGCGTTTAAAACCAGTATTTTTAACTTCCTCGTGAGATTTTAAAAAAACACGCTTCATTTTAAAGAAAACATCTCACAAGAGTAAACATTCTCATTATCAGTACGCGTTCTAACAAACTATCAAACTGTCTTTAAAAAACTTTCCGAAAGATGTGAGAATATAGTGGAGAGATGGAGAGATTGCAGAGTGAAGTGGGAAAGACTTGTGTGATGTAGCAACGCGATTCTTTACTGAAAACTGAACTATTTTGGCCGGTTACGGTGCTGAAAACACCTCATTCAGATTCAGTTGTTTCACTGAATCAGTGTGTAATCCGACGTCATTAGGAAACACGGTTTACACATATTGTATTTAACTTGTTTTGGTTTAGATTTTTATATGTATACTAATTATATCTCAGTTCTCCAGGGATTTTGTCTGTATGAATCCAGTAAGTTTGTCTGTATTCACCCCCCCCCTCACTACACTATTAAAGTACTGTAGTGTCCAGTCAGTCAGTCTGTATTAAACCCTCTATCTTTCACTGCAGTGTTAATGTGCTGTAGTGTCTAGTCAGTGTGTCTGTATTAACCCCTCTCTCTCTCAGTGCAGTGTTAATGTGCTGAAGTGTCTAGTCAGTCTCTGTATTAACCCCTCTTATAAAATTATAAAATATATAAAAACTTGGATGACTCAAAATGTCTTTATCTTAACTGTGACAAGACTGAAGTCATGCTTATTGGCACCACCCATCAACTTTGTAAAACCATTGCTGTAACTCTATCTGTAGATGGTCCTGTAATTGAGCTTCAGTCTAAATTGAAAAACTTTGGGGATGTTTGACTTTCAACCAACATATGTAGTATGTTGTCAAAACATATTTCTTTCACCTCGAAAACCACGACTACGCCCCATGTTATCAGTGGCTGAAAAGTTTTGGCTGCTCCCAAATCGACTATTGTAACGCTCTACTCTCTGGGGTTTCTAAGTCCACATTGAACAAACTCCAGTATATCCAAAATTTGGCAGCCAGAATCCTGACCAAGTCTAGTACAAGTGTTCACGTTACTGCTATACTGGAGTCCTTGCACTGGCTTCCTGTCATGTTTTGTGTCGACTTAAAAATCCTCCTGCTCGCTTTGCACCTCAGTACCTGTCTGAGTTATCATCCTACTCCCCATCTTGCCGTCTTCGTTCTTCTAATTCTGGTCTCCTATCTGTCCCCCAGTCCGTCTACACTCTCTGGGTGACAGGGCGTTCTCCTGTTATGCCCCCAAGCTTTGGAACTCTCTTCCCAAGGATATAATTGAGTCACCTTCTCTAAACTCCTTCAAATCCAGACTCAAAACCTTATTCTTTAGAACAGCCTTTATTTAACTGGTTCTGTTCTTGACCCCTCTGTTCCTACTGTACTCAGTACCACCATCTACTGTCTCCTCAAATTGTGTATTCTCATCGTGCTTATATGATGTATTTTTTGTTATTGGTAAAGCGCTTTAAGAAGCCACCTTTAAAGCTGCTACTAAAATAAAATGTATTATTATTTTGAAGGCCTTGTTTTCTTGTCCTGTGTTTACAGGCTCAGAGACCAGTGCTCTCCCTAATGCTGGGGACAGGGCTCCTCTTGAACAGCAGCACAGTGAGGAGGAGTGGGGCTCCAGTTTGATGCAGGAGACAGAGCTTACTGCTGCAGAAGGGAAAGAGACATTCAGTGAGCAGCACACAGAGAGCAGACAGAGTGTGGAGGATCTGGGCTCTGTGCCCATGATGAAGACTGAGCCTGAGAGTGAGACACCTGGGCTCTTAGTATGTGATGATTTTACAGAGAAGATTAATAATCTGGACACAAAAAATATTACACAAGGTTGTAATGAACTGGGAAGTGTCTCTGTACTAGAGCACAAAGAAGAACTGGGTGAGTTTAATCTTACAGAGCATGACACGGAGCCCCAGTTGATTGACCATGCAGAGCAGCAGACTGATGTATCTGGTGAAGAGAACAGTACTGAGTTACAGCAGCACGATCAGAGGAAAAGGAAGAATCGGTCAAGGCCTTGCTCAGATGGAGTGGACAAACTACCATTATGGCACATGGGGGAGCAGCCTTACTGTCAGTCTAGCATTTCACAGCCCTACCAGCACCTTCACACAGGAGAGAGACCTTTCAGCTGCAGTCAGTGTGGTAAGAATTTTAATAGGTCAGGTGACTTAAAAAGACACCAGCGCATTCACACAGGAGAGAGACCATTCAGCTGCAGTCAGTGTGGGAAGAACTTTAGTCAGATAAGCCACTTACAATCACACCAGCACATTCACACAGGCGAGAGACCGTTCGTCTGCAGTCAGTGTGGGAAGAGTTTTAGTCAGTCACGTAGCTTAATAATCCACCAGCGCATTCACACAGGAGAGAGACCATTCAGCTGCAGTCAGTGTGGGAAGAGTTATAGTCAGATACGCCATTTACAATTACACCAGCACAGACACACAGGAGAGAGACCGTTCATCTGCGGTCAGTGTGGGAAGAGTTTTAGTCGGTCATGTACCTTAATAACCCACCAGCGCATTCACACAGGAGAGAGACCATTCAGCTGCAGTCAGTGTGGGAAGAATTTTAGTCAGATAAGCCACTTACATTCACACCAGCGCATTCACACAGGAGAGAGACCGTTCATCTGCGGTCAGTGTGGGAAGAGTTTTAGTCATTCAAGTACCTTACTAACCCACCAGCGCATACACACAGGAGAGAGACCATTCAGCTGCAGTCAGTGTGAGAAGAGTTTTAGTCATTCAGGTACCTTGAGAGCCCACCAGCATATTCATGCAGGAGATAATTCAGCTGCAGTCAGTGTGGAAAGAGTTTTATCCAGTCAGGTGACTTAAAATGTCTTTTAGTTCAAGTTGGTAGATGCGTCAGCATGTGACATCCAAAGAAGGCTCCACAGCCGAAATGTTTCTTTTCTTCTCTTTTCAGCATGGAATAAACCTTTACTTGTTCCTAAGATGTCTTTTAGTCATAGTCACTTTGTAGTCACCCACTGTTGAGTTTGTCTAGTCAACTAAATTTTGACTGTATTCTTCCTTATGGTTGACTAAAACAGAAATAGTTCTTGTCACACAGTTAAATTTATTTGTATACTAAAATATATAATGCTTTTTACTTTTAGTTTTTTTCAATTTTAAAATGAATTAGGTCTAAATTGAATTAATGTTTTATTCCTTTATAGTCTTGGGATGTTAAGTTTAATTTACAGTTAAGACTGTTCTCATTGAATAGGCTTGTAATTTTGTAACAGCTTTTAACTTACCATGTTAAGCAAGAAATGTGTATAAAACAGATAAGGATTCTTAACTGTCACAGGAAAAATAAAAGTCACACATCTGATTAAATTCTACAAAAAAGCTCAAAGTACTTGCGAAAAGAATACGATATTGTATGAATCTCTTTTAAGTAGAAAATCTATTTTGGCACCATCACTAATAATTCCATATCTTTGTTTTTTTTTTCAATGCAACTATTTTTTTAAACGAGACAGGACAGCAATATATACTGTGCCTTCAGAACGTATTCACACCCCATTGTTTATTTCTCATTCTGCTGTGTTGCAAGGTCAAATTAAATCATATTAAAATGTTTAATTTTTTTTCTCTCCTGTAGAAGCAATTCTCTATAATGTTCAAATGAAATTAAGTATTTAAAATTCTGAAGACATCTATTAAAAATAAAATGGAAAATTACTTAATTGATAAGTATTCACTCCCTTTGTTTTAGCAACCTAATTTGGGTCCGTTATCTTGAGAGATCCCACTAAATGTTAACAAGGTACACCTGTATTCAATTGCTTGACTGCACAATAAATATCACTGACTGTGAGGTCTCACAACTAAAACAGCAGATCAGATCAGTCCTACTGTCATGAAGACCAAGGAGCTGCCTATGGAACTTCGAGATGAAGTTGTTAGGAGGAAAAAAGCTGGAGAAGGTTATAAAAAGATTTACAAAGCTTTGAACCTTCCTAGGAGCACTGTGAAGTCCATTGTAACAAAATGAAAAATAATATTGCACAACAGCAACCACTAGTCTGTGCAGCAAGTGGGGGCTGATTTCCAAAGTAAAATAGGGAAAGGTCCCTTATTTTACACACTTAGCTGATGCAACAGCTCAACTTGTTTACTTCATTATGGTTGGTTAGTAATACAAAGACAGGCGAGGCAGTAATTTTCCAGTACTTATAGGTCTAAGCCTTGAAGGACAGAGAAGACAGCTACATGCAGTTTTGCATCGCCTTTTTGCTGGTGCAGAGATAAACATATTCTTCGAACATCCCGTGCCCTTGACCCGCTGGGTACTATCACACTTTGTTCACAGAATCCAGCTGCTTTAATATTGCCCGTAAACAACATTTTTAGGATTAAACACTTTTCTTTAGTAACTTTCCATTACATTCCCTCCTTTTTATCCTTAAAATGCTTTTTCACTATGGAGTCCTCGTAGGGGTCACCTGGAGGGTCCCAGGGCTCATGGGAGTCTATTCTAATCAGTGCATATTAATGAGTCTTTACCATAGATTGAAGCATAGGGATAATACAAGTTATACAACAACAGAGCAGCAAAAACACTATAATAACAGACATGAATAGTTTCAAGAAAAACATTCCCCATGACCCGAATAACAATTTTAACCATGAAAAGAAGGGGAACTCATTGCCAATGCCCCGCTCTTGATTTACTTTGTCCTTAAGTTCTTTCAGCTGGTGTATTGCGAGGGTGAGGTTACCATGGTCATCAGCATTAGCAGGGATATACTGTAGGTACAGCACAAATCGCCTATCAGAGCACACACTCCTTCAGAGGCTGCATTCTGGAGGCCTAGCATAAACCTATTTTACAATGCCATAAGCCTGACTCCTCTTAATTCTTGTTTAATTGCGTCGAGGCCATCCAGCGTTATATTAATAAAGGTGTACATTTCATAGCGGGTTATTTGCAGCCAGCGAGCATTAGCTACAGATTGGAGACTTAGACCTATACATTTCGAGAAGAGTCCCGCCACAGGATGCGGACTCAACCTACCAGGAGAGGCAGTAGAATGAGGCATCAAGCTACACACCTAACAGGACGCATTTGGTCGAATACTTTTCACAGTATAGTTCATGTAATGATACCACAAATTATCCTGGAAATCAGCATGATCAGTCTCATTCAGCTAATCCAGTGGGGAAACAACCTCTCTCTTCTGTCTGCTTTTCAGAAACTGAGTAGTCCCGTTCGGGCCTCCAGTAGTCACAGAATCAGTTGTCAACAGAATGGGGATGATGATGAACAGGTTGATCATAAGAAATGGAAAATGGAGTATCACTTTTTACTGCAAAAGTAATTTCCCTGGATAAACATTTTTCTCCTCCATTTTTATTTTTGCACGGGTGTGCAGATTTTCTAATCAGTTCGATAGAAACAGTAACCAAATCTGAATTGCACTGAGAATAATGTACACAATTATGTAGGTTTAACCTGTGGAAATACATTTATAATTACATGGAATTCACACACAGTTTAGTTTGATGGCGATTCACTTCTCCCGACTAGGTGGTACTAGCAGATGCAGTGAGGTTTATATCCAGCTGCAGAATCTCCTCTTTCTCAGCTCAGCTCCTCAGTTGTTTTGAAGCCGCTGCAGTGCCAACTAATGACGTCATCATGCTGCGTGGCTGTGCAGACATTTTACCCACATGGCGGTGATTGAATCAGCAATTTTAGCTAAATAATAAATTAGAAAGTGATTGAATCAGATATTTTAGATGAATATAGAGAAAGCTATTTTCTTTCAAAAATTATTTTTGCTAAACTCCTGGAGGCCTGATCTTATTTTGCTGCACATATCTGTAGACCCTATTGAAAACTCAGCCTTTATTTCGGATTGGCTCTATCAAGATGTTTTTTGCATGCAATAAAACTCACTTGTTCAGCTTCATTACGGGGTCCAGAACTTATTTGTTTGTAACAACACATCCATTTCTCTCCCAAAACGCTATAAATCCCTACGGGATCCCTATCTTTCTCTCTTGCATGTCTCTTGCATCCCACCTCTGCAGCTGGCCCTTGGTCACCCTGCATGGGGGCCCTGACTCCTCGTCCTATGGCCAGCAGGTCAGCCCTCAGCCGAGCGGGTTAAGCCAGAATTTTGCTCCATATTCCTTTCATGACGCTTTAATCTTGGGTGTTGTCATTTCTAATAAAATACAGTCAGGTGTGTCTCTTTGGAGATGCTGTGTCTGGCTTTGTCTACAGTGTACAGTGTTACATTCATGTTTCCTTTTTTCTCTGGGGTTGAATTTATTGTTTGATTGGCCAAGGGCTACGTCATGTTTTTATAGACAATCTTTTAATATTGCACGTCAGAATAAAATGACAAAAATGACTTTAAACAGTTTATTGCAAACCAAAATTTTAATAAGATGCATACAAATGTGTATCAAAAATATTACTTTCAGAATCGTACATCAATGGATCTATTCATACCTGAAATACACATTGTGGAAAGAAGCAGAAACAGAATTTTCAGGGTCTTCCTTTTATAAAAAACAAGCTGCAGGTCCTGCAAACACAGACAGTGAGGACAGTGTGGAAACAGTGGAGTGAAGTGGACTCAGGTCACAGACAGTGTCAGTGTGGAAACAATAGAGTGAAGTGGACTCAGGTCACAGACAGTCTCAGTGCTCAGAGCTGCTCTAAGACTGTGTGACTCTGTTGGTGAAGCTCTTCTTTGTCTAGATCTGCAGGAGGAGCTTCTCCCAGACAGCCCTGTCAGTCCCACAGCACCCATCCTCTCCCTGAGACTCGTCCTCAACATCATCATAGTCAGTCCTGTCAGGGGTAGAGACTCCTTCCTCAGATGGCAATGTGGGCAGGACCCTGTCCACTCCAGGGCCAGTTTGGAGGACACCTGATAGAGAGACACAGACTAAGAGACTGGCAGTGGACAGCTGATGGACAGGGATGACTCTCTTAGATGATATTTTTGGTTTAGAATTGGACCCATGAATTTTTATGCATGGGTATAGTATGTTGTTTTTTTTTTAAGTTGTATATGTGTGATTTTAACAACCATTAATTATATAAACAAATAATCTTAGACAGGATCACAAAAAATAATGTTATAATTAAGACAGGTGAATACGATTTGTCAGATGAATACGTTATTGAAAGCATATTATAATCCAAAAGCCTTTATAGGAATGAATTTTAATTAAAATTAAAAAATTATCTTTTAGAACAACTTTTAGTACTTCAGATTTTACTTACCAAAAATTTACCAGTGTTCTAAAACCAGAGTGCAGAAAAGCTTTGACAGTATTTTCTAAAATAAGTAATTCTGTTTGAGTTTCTGAAGACCTCTCTGTGGTCAGATCAGTAGCTGATCCAGGTGTAAAGACCTCAGGTCTCTAGCAGGGCCACACAGGACAGGGAAACACTAGGCTGACATGTAGAGTTCAGGACTCCTGGTCAGGGATTGGCTGGACTATGGTCAGAAAACAATACTGAAAGCATACGATTGGCTGGGTGTGACAGTGGGTGGGTTTAGCTGAGACCCTGATCTAAGCATTTAAATCTTGTGGCAATCAGGACTCTGTATTAGCTACTATTGATCCATGCAGGACACAGCACAATTTGAGCCACCACTTAGACCTGGTGCCCTCTTGTCTTGGATGAGAGTGGCACAGCGATTGATTACTGGGGATCATCTTCTTCATCCCTGAACTACCTCACTCACACCGAGATCCCTGGCTGTAGTCCCCTTTACCTAAAGTGGGGTCTCCCTCACTGTCATCCACACTGTATCCAGAAGGTGCCGCATCAGAGAGGAGTCTCCCTGTGAACAGAAGAGCAGGTCAGTAATCTCGCTGTCATTCTGACACATACTGGCTTGTCAGAGACTATTTCTCTTCCAGGTAGTGTTTATTTCTAATGACAAAGGCTAATGCAGGCTGGTACAGAGTGTACTACCAAGTCTTATTTATGATAACTCACCTGACACTGTGTCTGGGCTCTGGGGCACAGTTACAGCATCATCATAGTACTCTGGAGCCTCTTCTTTCACAGAAGACATCAGCTCTCCTGAAGCACACAGAGACAGTTTTACTGTTACACATCAGATTTAAAATACAGGGGATCAGGCAACCTGATTATATAATACATTTCAAACCCATTCCATTTTTTTAAATTGAGATGGTGACTGACAACAGTGCAGCCTGTATCAGAACAGAGAAGGCAATGCTTTGTATCCTTGTGAAATATTTGAAGAGGAGCTGGACACTGGCAGCAGAATAAACAGACTCAGTGTGATGTAGTCTGCAGTACATAGAGGAGAGAGACTCAGAGTTTCTGGGATTGGTACAAGGTTTCTCTTTGGGACTGGACTGAAATAACCCACCTGACAAGGCATCTGGACTCTGAGGTATAGTTACAGCATCGTCATAGTACTCTGGGGCCTCTTCTTTCACAGAGGACATCAGCTCTCCTAAAGCACACAGAGCAGAGCTTCACTGTCACTGTCACACATCAGAACACTGATTCACTCGGCGTCAACATGATAGAACAGCGATCACTTGAAAACAATGTTCCACACTCCGTAAGCAAGAACTTCAGTGTTTGCAGTCACCCGATATGCCGATAGTCAAAGGAGCGCAAAACACGAAGCGTCAAAAGACAAGATGAGTTGATGGAAAGAGCGTTGAATTGATGAGCACAAAAGTTCAGCTCGTACAATAGGCAACGAAGGTCCCAGCGTCGTCATCGCACTTGAAAGGACTGCCTTGCAGACCAAGGACAGTGGGCGGTGCCTGGCAAGAGCGGCAGAGGCGGTAAGACATGATGCCGAGAAGCATGAAGCAAGGGGGATTATCTCAAATGGTAGAGCGCTCGCTTAGCATGCGAGAGGTAGCGGGATCGATTCCCGCATCCTCCAGGTCTGAGTTTGGAGCTCTGGGAGTCCGGTGCTCTCATTTAGCCTCTGCGACTTCTGATAGGTGCTCCTCCGTTGTGGAGAGAATGTCCTTCAGTTGTCAAGCGTTGAAGGGCCACACCTCCTTCCCAACATCAGTCTGCACTGAGTGCGTCTCCAGCATTTTCTCGTCCAGTTTGTCAGCTTAGCAAGTGAGAAGTATATCCGAGTGAAAACAGTGCTGATAATACTCTCACAAATTGTTAGAAGACGTGCTTTTGATCATCGATTGCTTAACAATCACATTTGTTCGACTTGAGCCATCAAGCTCGTAGTTTTCCTTCAAATCTTGAAAGCTCTCAGTGAGAACATCATAGGCTGCAGGACGCCCCGTAACTTGAGTACTTCAACAGAAAGAAGAGCAGACAGCTCCACAAATATGCGAGGCGCAGAGAGCGCAAGGCGAGCCGCACACGTTTCTGTGGCTGAGAGAGGGCAGTTTTTGCTTCTGCATTTCCCAAGTAAGGACGCATGACAACAAGCGATCGCGGTGCTCATCTACGACATAGTGGTGATGAGTTTTCAGTACGTGTTCTTTTGAACGAGCAATGAGGTTGCCACCTTGGACAGCTGACTGCACGCTCTCATTGTGCCACGTGATGAGAATTCGCCAGGCTCGTTCAGTCATTAGTCACATTCCATCATTTGCCATAAGCAGACGCTGCGAAGTGATGTGGATATCAGTTCCCAGTCTTGTGGAAGAGGAGGAAAAGAGCACACGAGGGCTCGTCCGGGAGTTGAACCCGGGACCTCTCGCACCCTAAGCGAGAATCATACCACTAGACCAACGAGCCACGGCAACATTGGCTATTTCAATCTGTCAGCGAGCTTGAGGATGGGGGAGAGGCGTCATTCGCTCGTCCAGTCAGACCTTCATCAATAAGTCAAGAAAGCCGCAATTACACGACTGCCTTGCAGACGAAGGGCAGTGAACTTTGCCTGGTAAGAGGGGAACAAGCGGCACTAGGTGACGCCGAGGCATAAGCCCCAGCAAGCGGGTTTGGCTTGTATGGTACAGCGCTTGCCTTGCATGTGGGAAGTAGCAGCATCAATTCCTGCGTTCTCTAGGCGTGTGCTTAGAGCTTGATGTGCTGAAAGGTGTCTTTTAGCCTGTGGTCACGCCTTTCATAGAGAGCATCGTGCAGCTGTCAAGCATTTCGCAGCCACGCCCCCTTTTCATCTTCTCTCTGGCTTAAGCGTCTCCGCCACTCTCTCTTGACATTTCATGTCAGCATGTCAGAAGTCCGAGTGACATTTTTAATGGCTGAGTGAGGGCACAATGCTGAAGCAGAGAGGCCACTTCAGCCAGAGAGACTTGTGCTAGGTGAGATCTGAAAGACGGACTCGCAACAGAAACAGACCAAAAATGTATCGGTGAGATCATAGGCAAATGCAACATTCAGCAGAGGGCGTCTAAAGATTAGGGAACGGGCGACTGAAATCCATGTGAGGCAAACTTTCCAGTGTGTGTACTGCAGCTGGGCTTGTTGGCGTAATTGGTAGTGTGTCAGTCTCATAACCTGAAGGTCGTGAGTTTGTTCCTCACATGGGGCAGGGCTGCTTCCTCTCTTGCTCTTTTCAGACACTTGCGCCAACTGTTCGCTCATAACCACGTCTGGAATGTGTGACCTTTACACGGGCGAGAAGCAACGCCGCATCCCTTTCCTAAAGAACATTCACATTCAGAAATAAGTCAAGAATTTTGCCATTACTTTCGCTCGCGCTGCTGTCGGCCTGCCAATGTTGCCAAAGAAAGATTCACTCGGCGTCAACATGACAGAACAGCGATCACTTGAAAACAATGTTCCACACTCCGTAAGCAAGAACTTCAGTGTTTGCAGTCACCCGATATGCCGATAGTCAAAGGAGCGCAAAACACGAAGCGTCAAAAGACAAGATGAATTGATGGAAAGAGCGTTGAATTGATGATCACAAAAGTTCAGCTCGTACAATAGGCAACGAAGGTCCCAGCGTCGTCATCGCACTTGAAAGGACTGCCTTGCAGACCAAGGGCAGTGGGGGGTGCCTGGCAAGAGGGGCAGAGGCGGTAAGACATGATGCCGAGAAGCATGAAGCGAGGGGGATTAGCTCAAATGGTAGAGTGCTCGCTTAGCATGCGCGAGGTAGCGGGATCGATTCCTGCATCCTCCAGGTCTGAGTTTGGAGCTCTAGGAGCCCGGTGCTCTCATTTAGCCTCTGCGACTTCTGCTAGGTGCTCCTCCGTTGTGGAGAGAATGTCCTTCAGTTGTCAAGCGTTGAAGGGCCACACCTCCTTCCCAACCTCAGTCTGCACTGAGTGCGTCTCCAGCATTTTCTCGTCCAGTTTGTCAGCTTAGCAAGTGAGAAGTATATCCGAGTGAAAACAGTGCTGATAATACTCTCACAAATTGTTAGAAGACATGCTTTTGATCATCGATTGCTTAACAATCACATTTGTTCGACTTGAGCCATCAAGCTCGTAGTTTTCCTTCAAATCTTGAAAGCTCTCAGTGAGAACATCATAGGCTGCAGGACGCCCCGTAACTTGAGTACTTCAACAGAAAGAAGAGCAGACAGCTCCACAAATATGCGAGGCGCAGAGAGCACAAGGCGAGCCGCACACGTTTCGGTGGCTGAGAGAGGGCAGTTTTTGCTTCTGCATTTCCCAAGTAAGAACGCATGACAACAAGCGATCGCGGTGCTCATCTACGACATAGTGGTGATGAGTTTTCAGTACGTGTTCTTTTGAACGAGCAATGAGGTTGCCGCCTTGGACAGCTGACTGCACGCTCTCATTGTGCCACGTGATGAGAATTCGCCAGGCTCGTTCAGTCATTAGTCACATTCCATCATTTGCCATAAGCAGACGCTGCGAAGTGATGTGGATATCAGTTCCCAGTCTTGTGGAAGAGGAGGAAAAGAGCACACGAGGGCTCGTCCGGGAGTTGAACCCGGGACCTCTCGCACCTAAGCGAGAATCATACCACTAGACCAACGAGCCACGGCAACATTGGCTAGTTCAATCTGTCAGCGAGCTTGAGGATGGGGGAGAGGCGTCATTCGCTCGCCCAGTCAGACCTTCATCAATAAGTCAAGAAAGCCGCAATTATACGACTGCCTTGCAGACGAAGGGCAGTGAACTTTGCCTGGTAAGAGGGGAACAAGCGGCACTAGGTGACGCCGAGGCATAAGCCCCAGCAAGCAGGTTTGGCTTGTATGGTACAGCGCTTGCCTTGCATGTGGGAAGTAGCAGCATCAATTCCTGCGTTCTCTAGGTGTGTGCTTAGAGCTTGATGTGCTGAAAGGTGTCTTTTAGCCTGTGGTCATGCCTTTCATGGAGAGCATCGTGCAGCTGTCAAGCATTTCGCAGCCACGCCCCCTTTTCATCTTCTCTCTAGCTTAAGCGTCTCCGCCACTCTCTTTTGACATTTCATGTCAGCATGTCAGAAGTCCGAGTGACATTTTTAATGGCTGAGTGAGGGCACGATGCTGAAGCAGAGAGGCCACTTCAGCCAGAGAGACTTGTGCTAGGTGAGATCTGAAAGACGGACTCGCAACAGAAACAGACCAAAAATGTATCGGTGAGATCAAAAGGCAAATGCAACATTCAGCAGAGGGCGTCTAAAGATTAGGGAACGGGCGACTGAAATCCATGTGAGGCAAACTTTCCAGTGTGTGTACTGCAGCTGGGCTTGTTGGCGTAATTGGTAGTGTGTCAGTCTCATAACCTGAAGGTCGTGAGTTTGTTCCTCACATGGGGCAGGGCTCCTTCCTCTCTTGCTCTTTTCAGACACTTGCGCCAACTGTTCGCTCATAACCACGTCTGGAATGCGTGACCTTTACACGGGCGAGAAGCAACGCCGCATCCCTTTCCTAAAGAACATTCACATTCAGAAATAAGTCAAGAAATTTGCCGTTACTTTCGCTCGCGCTGCTGTCGGCCTGCCCATGTTGCCAAAGAAAGATTCACTCGGCGTCAACATGATAGAACAGCGATCACTTGAAAACAATGTTCCACACTCCGTAAGCAAGAACTTCAGTGTTTGCAGTCACCCGATATGCCGATAGTCAAAGGAGCGCAAAACACGAAGCGTCAAAAGACAAGATGAGTTGATGGAAAGAGCGTTGAATTGATGAGCACAAAAGTTCAGCTCGTACAATAGGCAACGAAGGTCCCAGCGTCGTCATCGCACTTGAAAGGACTGCCTTGCAGACCAAGGGCAGTGGGCGGTGCCTGGCAAGAGGGGCAGGGACGGTAAGACGTGATGCCGAGAAACATGAAGCGAGGGGGATTAGCTCAAATGGTAGAGCACTCGCTTCGCATGCGAGAGGTAGCGGGATCGATTCCCTCATCCTCCAGGTCTGAGTTTGGAGCTCTAGGAGCCCAGTGCTCTCATTTAGCCTCTGCGACTTCTGATAGGTGCTCCTCCGTTGTGGAGAGAATGTCCTTCAGTTGTCAAGCGTTGAAGGGCCACACCTCCTTCCCAACCTCAGTCTGCACTGAGTGCGTCTCCAGCATTTTCTCGTCCAGTTTGTCAGCTTAGCAAGTGAGAAGTATATCCGAGTGAAAACAGTGCTGATAATACTCTCACAAATTGTTAGAAGATGTGCTTTTGATCATCGATTGCTTAACAATCACATTTGTTCGACTTGAGCCATCAAGCTCGTAGTTTTCCTTCAAATCTTGAAAGCTCTCAGTGAGAACATCATAGGCTGCAGGACGTCCCGTAACTTGAGTACTTCAACAGAAAGAAGAGCAGACAGCTCCACAAATATGCGAGGCGCAGAGAGCGCAAGGCGAGCCGCACACGTTTCGGTGGCTGAGAGAGGGCAGTTTTTGCTTCTGCATTTCCCAAGTAAGGACGTATGACAACAAGCGATCGCGGTGCTCATCTACAACATAGTGGTGATGAGTTTTCAGTACGTGTTCTTTTGAACGAGCAATGAGGTTGCCGCCTTGGACAGCTGACTGCACGCTCTCATTGTGCCACGTGATGAGAATTCGCCAGGCTCGTTCAGTCATTAGTCACATTCCATCATTTGCCATAAGCAGACGCTGCGAAGTGATGTGGATATCAGTTCCCAGTCTTGTGGAAGAGGAGAAAAAGAGCACACGAGGGCTCGTCCGGGAGTTGAACCCGGGACCTCTCGCACCCTAAGCGAGAATCATACCACTAGACAAACGAGCCACGGCAACATTGGCTATTTCAATCTGTCAGCGAGCTTGAGGATGGGGGAGAGGCGTCATTCGCTCGTCCAGTCAGACCTTCATCAATAAGTCAAGAAAGCCGCAATTACACGACTGCCTTGCAGACGAAGGGCAGTGAACTTTGCCTGGTAAGAGGGGAACAAGCGGCACTAGGTGACGCCGAGGCATAAGCCCCAGCAAGCGGGTTTGGCTTGTATGGTACAGCGCTTGCTTTGCATGTGGGAAGTAGCAGCATCAATTCCTGCGTCCTCTAGGCGTGTGCTTAGAGCTTGATGTGCTGAAAGGTGTCTTTTAGCCTGTGGTCACGCCTTTCATGGAGAGCATCGTGCAGCTGTCAAGCATTTCGCAGCCATGCCCCCTTTTCATCTTCTCTCTGGCTTAAGCGTCTCCGCCACTCTCTCTTGACATTTCATGTCAGCATGTCAGAAGTCCGAGTGACATTTTTAATGGCTGAGTGAGGGCACGATGCTGAAGCAGAGAGGCCACTTCAGCCAGAGAGACTTGTGCTAGGTGAGATCTGAAAGACGGACTCGCAACAGAAACAGACCAAAATAGTATCGGTGAGATCAAAAGGCAAATGCAACATCCAGCAGAGGGCGTCGCAAGATTAGTGTACAGGTGACTGTAATTCACGTGAGGCAAACTTTCCGACACATGCACTGCAGCCGGCCTCATTGGCGTAGTAGGTAGTGTGTCAATCTCATAATCTGAAGGTCGTGAGTTTGTTCCTCACATGGGGCAGGGTTGCTTCCTCTCTTGCTCTTTTCAGACACTTGTGCCAACTGTTCACTCATAACCACGTCTGGAATGCGTGACCTTTACACGGGCGAGAAGCAACGCCGCATCCCTTTCCTAAAGAACATTCACATTCAGAAATAAGTCAAGAAATTTGCCATTACTTTCGCTCGCGCTGCTGTCGGCCTGCCCATGTTGCCAAAGAAAGATTCACTCGGCGTCAACATGACAGAACAGCGATCACTTGAAAACAATGTTCCACACTCCGTAAGCAAGAACTTCAGTGTTTGCAGTCACCCGATATGCCGATAGTCAAAGGAGCGCAAAACACGAAGCGTCAAAAGACAAGATGAGTTGATGGAAAGAGCGTTGAATTGATGAGCACAAAAGTTCAGCTCGTACAATAGGCAACGAAGGTCCCAGCGTCGTCATCACACTTGAAAGGACTGCCTTGCAGACTAAGGGCAGTGGGAGGTTGCTGTTTTGAGACGGAGGCATTGGGATGGTGGGCTGAGACCTATTCTTCTTAAGGAATTCTTCATCGTGAAAGATCGGTCCAAAGGTCATCCAAAGAACTCAGGGAATCATGTGCTACTGAAGGAAGTGAAGTGCTGAAACACATGACATGCCCCCTTGATCTCACATGCACAATTCTGCTGCAACATGCACAGCTACCGTCCACACCAGGCAGTGGGGCTTCAGCAGAATTTGCTACACCACCTGCAATTACATATCCAGCTGCACACATATACATGGCCCCTCTGTCCTTTTCAGGATCTCAAAAAAAGCAAAAAGCATAGCGTGGATTTCCTGCCACCTGATTGACCTCATCTCCCTCAGAATATGCCCCGCCACATTCATTGCTGAAGCAGGACGTAGGCTAACGGACATGTCAGAACAGTGAGGTTCAACGATCTCTCCAAAATATTGTGGTTGTAGTGGAAGAGATATGTTTTAAATTGTACCTTGGTATTTCAAACTCTCTCTAGAATGTTATCCATTTCTATTTTATTTTGACAGGAACTGTTAAAAGGCTAATGACACTAGATGAAAAGAGAAGAAAGAAAACACAACGTTTCAGCCGTGGAGCCTTCTTCAGGTGTGAGGGCTCCACGGCTGAAATGTTGTGTTTTCTTTCTTTTCTTTTAAGCATGGAATAGACCTATTACTTGTTCCTTTGCAGCCTACACATGGTGACGCAGCTCCCCACCTGAACTGCTAATGATACTAGATGCCTGGTAGTTTGTGGTACTTGGTTATTGTCTTATGTTTGCTCAAACTGCATATGTGTTGTAGCGGCGAGGCTTATTAATAAGAAAGAATTAAGTGTTCTGAGCCTTCCCAAATGAGGCCCCATCTCTGTTCATCTCTGTGGTGCAGCCACAGAGAAACTATTCATGCAGGCTGATTTAAGGTTTCCTTTGATAAGGGACAGCTCCCAAAGGGGGATGCACTTAGCTAAGCCTGGCTATCATGATCAATGGTCATCCATTGGCGCCTATCTGTCTAGGGAGTGCCAGATGGACTGCATTCCTAGGTGTCAGGAGTAAATGACTCATATCTCACCTTGATCAACCAATCAGGGACTGGTAGGGCCAAGTAACCCACGTGGGACTCTGATGCCCATGGAACGTTCAGCCAATCAACGAGCTGGAGTTCCTCCAGGTAAAAACAGGCAACACAGAGAGCCTGTAGTAAGATTCAGGAGAATTCTGTGGACTTTTCTAAAGGGAATTCAAAGGAGAATTCCAGGGCAGGACGGCCCAGGAGCAGAAGGCTCCCAAGGGCAGGACATTCTCACAGCGCACCTCCTGACCATCTTGAGACTCAGCCCGGACAACCACGGAACGGCCAGTGTGTCCGAGTGCCAGAACTTTCCTTTGTTCTAAGAGTCTAGAGCGGAGGTTGCCAGAGAGTAACCAGAGGATCCACCCGAGGTTAGCACCAGCAGCAGGCCTCGTGAACAGGTCGGAACTGTGGACAGCTGTGGACAGTGTTTATTCAGAACTAGCGCTTCATCAGGAACGAACCGGTCTTCTTCCTGACTTGCTGGGACCCACAGTCATCTTTTCTCCTGTGCGCAAACTTTGCTAGTTAAAGCCAACACTAACCAGCCGGTCAGTGAGCATCAGCACCGCACCATCACAAGCCGCACAGCACAGCCTGGCACCGAGCCAGAGAGCGCGGATTGGACAGCAACAGCCTGCAACTGTTTCTTTGAGTCTGCAGGAGATCTGAATCCCCAGAGATTGGATGAGTATTCAACTTCACTGCATTACAGCTAGAGAATTCAATTGTTATCCCAACCAGTTGATATCACTTTAATTCCTAAGAGTTATGTACTTGTTTTGAGAATCTAATATAGAAGTTATAACCAAGTTCATTTACGAAACGGTCTAAATGAATGATATATTGAACGTATGTCCTTTTGATATGTGTAACACTTTGTAACTGACTGAATATATACCTTTTGTATTCTGATAACCCCCTCGATAAGATCTGTTAGGTTTATATGCATATTCTATGTATTAATAAATGTATCCTCGTGTATTAGTACCTGTGTGTGTGCGTTATTCGAGTTATGTCGCATGGTTGGATTCTAAAGCCATCAAAAGAATCAATTTTGTGATTTACTGCTACAATTAATAATTGTCCCAGTAAATGCCCAAACCCTACAGAACTGGTGCCTTCAGAGAACACACTACAGTGTGATTGCATATTTTTGTGTATTTTCATATGTCAATATTTAATTCACTCACATTCCTTTATGCTTGGAAGGAAGGCAGATTGGATTTGGCACAGGACGCCTGCTCATATATGTTGATCTTTGTTGGGCTGTAAAAACAATGATAAAAAGTGAATGAAAAAAGATCTCTCCAACATTTCCCTTCTCTTGGCCATGGTTACACTGCCCTTTCTTTCCATCTTTTGTCCTTCTACAAAGATTCCAGGGCTCTTTATCCACCATAATATCAGAAGCCAAAAATAACCATCTAATGTGTAAACAGCATTTGTAATGTTGGTAGCTGGAAGAGGTTAAGTATGTTTGCAAGACCTAGTTGATTACACCACAGACTTAGCTAGTTTTTTTTTCTCTTTTAAAGGCTGTGCTGGACTGTACCACTATCATAGAAGATTTTTTTCAAGACACATCGCAGTTCCATAGTAGTGTTTATCAACAGTAGAATTCCATAGGACATTATTTATCAACATCTAACATTACCCAGTGTGAGACTCTGCCAGTAAACCTCAGAGCATTGAGTTCTCCACTGGTGAAGATGGCTTTCTGAAGTCATGAAATCCACTGCTGGGATGCCTGAGAGACAGTGATTGAATCCTGGCTGGAATTAGGCTCTCTGTTAGTGTTGATCTGTGGGAATTATGTGGTAAAAAGGGAAAACTCCTTTACTTTAGTCACTTTGAAAGTTCAAATGTACAGATCTTCAGAAACCCCAGTCTGAAGGATGAAGCAGGTTCTGCTCAAGGAGTTGCCTACGTTTTGCTCCATTCAATCCAAGCAGATAGTCCAACATTTGCCTTTTCTTGGCCATGATTACACTGCCCTTTCTTTCATCTTTGTACTTCTACAAAGATTTCAGGACTCTTAATCCACCATAATATCAGAAGCCAAAATTAACCTTCTAACATGTACAAATCATTTGCAGTGAAAGGAGGTGGAAGGGTTTAAGAATGTTTGTAAGACCTGGTTGATTACCACACATAGACATACTTTGTTGTCAGTTTTTTTTTCTCTTTGAAAGGCTATAGGAGGGGTTTGATGGACTGTACCACTATCATAGAAGATATTTTTCTTCTAAGGACACTTATGTAGCGGCAAGGCGTATTTAAAATACAGGAATTAAGTTTGCTGCTCCCTTGCCAGTCCCTCTCTCCCTCATCTCAGTGCAGCTGGATACAGAGAGGCCATTCCATCTGGTTCACATTTAAGGTGTTTTGCTAGCTGATAGAGTTTCCTGATAAGGAACAGCTCCCAAGGCTGAGATTCACCAGCCACCCTAATAAATGGTCATCTCTGGCGCCTTACTGTCTGGGAGATTCCATGGGAGAGGCTCATCCCAAGGTTTACAACCCTAAGGTCAGAGGTCACTGTTACTCATCCTCCACCTCAATCAGCCAATCAGGAACTGGTAGGGCAGGGTAACCCCACGTGGGTCTCGAATGCCCGCGGAACTTTAAGCCACTGAACTACCGTAGTTCCTCCAGATAAAACAGGCAGCACAATGCCCAGAAGGTGCCCCTAACAAAAAGATCTGCCCAAGGTTAGCCCAGCTGACAGCCTCGTGAACCACCGGTACTCCACCGCCAAAGGTCGCCTGATCAACGAGTGAACTACGGTCGGAACTGTCGACAGCTGAATCTCAGGATTCAGGACTAGCGCTACATTGGGAACGAACTGGTCTTCTTCCCATCTAAAGAGTGTGACTGGCTTGGACCCGCAGTCACTTTCCATGTGCACAAGCTCTGCTAGTTTCAGCCAACACTAACTAGCCGGTCTTCAAAGAGCATCAGCAGCGCATCGCAGCAGGAACCTCTCCCTCCTCTCCTTCTCGCCAGCCACACCGGCCACTGCCTGGCACCGAGCCAGAGAGCGCCGATTGCACACAGCAACAGCCTGCCACTGCTTCTTTGTGTCTGCGGGAGATCTGAATCCACACAGATCGGATGAGTATTCAACATTCTGCATTACAGCTCGAGAATTCAATTGTTACCTCAACCACAATTGATATCAATCTAATACCTATGAGTGATGTACTTGCTTTTGAGTATCTAGTGTAGAAGTTGTAATCCCAGTTCATTTACGAAACAGTCTAAATGAATGGTATACTGAATGTATGGCCCTCTTGGTTTGGAACTCTTCATGATTTAATATATACCTTTTGTATTCTGCTAACCCACACTCTTAAGATCTGTTATGTTTATATGCACATTTTATGTATTAATAAGTGTATTAGTATCTGTGTGTGTGCGTTAATGAGTTAACCCGCAAGGTCGGTTTTCTAATAGCCATCAAAGAATCATTTTGTGACTTACTGCTACAATTAATAATTGTCCCAGTAAATACACAAAACCCCTACACATTCATGGAAACCAATATTTACCTGCTAATCCAGAATGCAGCAGAGAACAGTTGGACAGAGTTTAGTATTTGTCGATACTGCATCACAGAAGTCAGTCTCTTCCCCCTCATTATGCAGGCTGACTTGTTGAACGATGAACTGTCCTCCAGTGACAGTCAGCTGCAATCACTGACTCAGACATGGTGTTGATCCATTTATGGCACTTTGGCTGATTTGGTTAACATGCTTTCCTCTTAAACAGGAGATGCTGAGTTCAAATCCCAGTAGTGCTTGTCTTATAAAATGAATCACTATGGATGATTACGTACAGCTTGATTTTGTTTAACGCAAGTTTTTATTTTCTTTCTGGAACAACTTGCTTTTCATGAAATTCATACAGCTTGTGAAAGATGAAATACAAATCTTGCCTTGTATATCGCAGGCTGGTAAGAAAAAAGCATTATTTTCTTTTTTTAAGCTTGCAAATGGAGAAAAGGGACACACGTGAGTCTCTGTTAATTGAAAGGTTAGTGGTTTGAGCCCACCCAGAAATGCACTTCTCATTATTTCAATGTAAACCTCATCTCTACTTATTCGGATTTCTTAGCAAAACCTTAACCCACTTGATATTTGCAAGAAATGTGAATGTTTTTGTTAAACAATTAAGTACGTAAGTCAATATCACTGGGAATGGCCAATAATGACCAACATTCAAGGACATCATATTCAGCCAAGGACTTTGATCTTCGAACGGCTGGCAGAAGAATTCATTTATGCTCTCGATGCATCCTTAGTTAGAATATTTAAAATTACGACACAGATTTGTTGGAGAACTTGACAAGCAAAAAAGACAGTTGGACAGCATGATTATGTTAGGACTGTACATTTGTATTTTAATACTTTTGTATATTTATCTTAATTTTAATATACATGTAACCATAAGTGCTGTTCTATGTAAATAAATTTTGGTTGTATTTTATCATATTTTAGCTGAGGGCACAGGGGGGTATATTATACCTTCCGAAACTTCCAAGACAACTACAGTATAACAGAGGCTCATACTTTAATATAATTTGCTTTAAAAGAAAACCACAATTTGTACGATATCATCCCTCAATATCGACGTTCAAATGAAGGATTTAAAGAAGCAACAGCGATAGGAGAGTACATTGATTTTGGATCAATGGTTGCATCTGAACAATCCTTCCTCCTGGAAAGAAGAAAAAACAGGTATGTTTTGAGTCTCATGATGATGCTCTTCTGGATAAAAAAAAACAGTGCAAATTTGTTTCGGATGTATTTTGGATAAAATTATAACTGTCATCGAAGAGAAATTTGATCAGTTGAATGCAGTTGAAACTTTTGACATTTTATATGATGACAGGACGTACATTTAGGACTCAGTACCGATAACGCTGCTGCTATTGATGGAGTAGAAATAAGTGTATTGGCAATTTTATCTGAGGCAAGAAGTACTAGAACACCTCCTATAAAAATGTTAGGATTCAGAGCAAGAAATATTTTTCCACTTCACCCAATGGTATTGCATTAACGAGGCTGAAGCTGGCTTCTTATTCACCAGCTTCTTCTTCTGCCTTAAATGCTGCTGCTGTGATGTTATGCCGCCTTTCGCCTGTAGATCGCTCTTTACAGTAATTTTTAAAAGTACTAATCGGGATGGATTACTGTATTTATCCTCAGTAAATGGGAATATGTAAGTAGTGACTATCCAAATAACATTTTTGTGTGAAACACATTTCAGAAAATTGTAAACCAATTTTCAAAACTCATAATAACACAAACACAATAAGTAAATAAGACAAAGGCAAAACAGAAGTTCACAGGCACTTTCTGCATATTTACCACGACCTTGCCTTCTGACCATAAAAAGTCTTAAAATCTTGCATTTTACAAGAACTTTTTAATATAAATGGGACGTCTAGAACATGGCATATGAGAATATATGGTTAACCGAGGATGAGCAACGGGTGATGGCACTTTCTGCTTCTTGCTATAAACCTACCCCCTGGTTATAAAAACATCTAAAAAATCTGACAGTGAGGTGTGAGAGACAATGGAACAGACTATCAAAATCCTGAACTTTTTTTAAATATGACCCTGTGAACCTGGCATGTCCCTCCTTCCTCATTACCAAAACATCTCAATGTTCCGACACTATGTACATTGGTAATTACAACACTTCACTGTTGCATTTCTGAGTTGTGACATTGTGAACATGGCATGTTAAAGTATATAGAAAATCTAGATCAGAACAGGCTAAATGCAATTCATAGTGATTTATCATTTTCTTACTTTCTAAATGAAAAAAAAAAAATTTCAGTGATTATGACACTTCGGTATGACATAAAATATGCTTCAATGACAGAATAAATAATCATGGAAAAAATACCCACAGTAGACATTCATATTTGTGATTATAGGAAATTTAAATATCAGGTGAGTAGCTGCGTCAGCATGCGTAGGCTGCAAAGGAACAAGTAAAGGGTTATTCCATGCTGAAAAGAGAAGAAAGGAAACACAACGTGTTGGCCGTGGAGCCTTCTTCAGGTGTGAGAAAGACAAGGCAGTATGCAAAGATCATTTTCTTTTTATCTTTGCTGACTGCAGTTTATCTTTGATGACAACATCAAAGACATTAAGGAATTCTTACGGCTAACAGCTCCACATCAACTTCCTTCTATAACTAACCTCATCAGATCTCTCAACTCCCAACTCTTCCAGTTTCTCACTTCAGAGAAGGATAAAAAACTCAATCATCCTCTACAGAGAAAAACCATCAACACCCCTACCACCTCCACCAATCCTAACCTTGTTGTTACTATACCCTCTGACCTTTCCCTTTCACCCCTTTGCATCCTCAGCTAACATATTTTAATATTACAACACAATTACAACAGATTGTACAGTATTTACAGTTTAAAATTAGGGTAAATATGTCAAAATATCAAAATCCAGATGCACAGTGCTAACAAAACAATGCTTGTCAAGCTCTCAAACAAATCTGCGTTGTATTTTTAAAATATTTCAGCAGAGGATGTGAGGGGAGTATAAATGACGATTAGACGATCATTTTCCTTGGGTGAATATGGTTTTCTGGGGAGTTGCGATGTTGGGCATTATTGGACATTTTTGACACGTGTTGAACAGTCGCATCTCCTACAAATATTAAAATGGCTATGGTTTAGCTGAGAAATCCAATCGACCTATGCAAAAACAATGTTTACATCGCAAAAAAAAACACGTCCCTGGGTGGACTTGAACCACCAACCTTACGGTTCATAGCCGAACGCGCTAACCGATTGCACCACAGAGACTGACTGGTGGAGTCTTTTCTCGAATCAAAAAAAAATCTCTTACCGTTCTTTTTGCCAGCCGGTAATATTTCTTCTGCACTGATAACCAAGAACTGAATTTCATGTTTCGCAAGCTGTGTGAATTTCATCAAAAAACAAGTTTTCCAGAAAGGAAATGAACACATGCATTTAACGAAATCAAGCCCTTTGTGAGTGCCCAAAATGGTAAGATCTATACTACAAGATAGGAAGAAATACACGGCTGGGATTTGAACATAGGTTCTTTTGTTTAATAGAAAGGTGCTTTAACCAACGAAGCTATGGTGACAAGATAACCATCACCTTTAACAGCTACTTGGACACACCGCTCTGAGACATCTGCGTTCAGAAAGCGCTGAAACTGCTCTCAGAGAAAATTGCCTCTTTTACATACAGTAGCAGCCCCGACACTGAGAAACGAAGAGAAATGGCTTTTATTGGGCATTTTTCATGTCCAATGCGTTTGACATCTCCCAAGGGCGACAGAGTTCTTTTGCGACACTATTTCTTCTTCTTTTTTCTTGCTGTACGTTTTGATAAAAAACGAAAAATCGTGCAAGGGAAAAATGTATTTTTTTCATAGAGAAAATGTGCACCAGGAAATGTTGTGTTGAGAAGAAGTGATTTAACATGATACGTGACCTAATTTATCGGAGCAAATGCTCACCCAGCAAGGTCTGGAGAAGTTGGAGAGTCTGGGGGATGTGATAATTATACGGTGTTGTGGAAGAAAACAGTCTTTCTTTGAATTCTCAATCAATCGGAATTTCGGAATCGGAATCGAAATTTTAGACGTGGCGGTGGATTACTAGTAGCGACGCTGAGCACACTATGAGGGAATTCAGGTTATGTGAAATGCCAGCGATTTAATAAATAACGCATCTGATTTCGGATCGTAAGATTGGCTCGTTTAAATTTTATTCGAGCTCCTCAGTAATATCTTTTATGTAATGAACCGCACCTGAAAGCAAACATTGGGTCTGTTTCCTTTGTTTTCCAGCATGAAATAGCAAATCGTTACAAAAAGTACCTGCTATTGTCCAATAGCGGTTTTTTTTTCAAATTACATTTTCAGGCTTCAGACACTTTTTAATAAAACAAAAGTGTCCGGAAACTCCCTAACTTTCAGGTTTGCTTGAACCTGTATTAAAAGAAGTTATTTTAAACTTCCGGGATTCCATTCTCTGATGTAGCTGTCTCTAAAGACAGAGGTGATGTTTCGCAGATGTGAACTGTGCCTTCTCTCTTGTGTTCAAGGGTACTCGCTGTGTGAGATGCTAACTGCATGTCCAGTAGGGCTCTGTTTTGTTTAGATTATCTATGTGGTGTACAGATAGAACTCAACTACATGGTGTGAATTCCGTGTTCAGGACCAGCAGAACCTGAAAAACTAATAGCAGACCTCGACGTGATTTGAACACGCAGCCTTTTGATGTGGAGTCAGATATGCTACCTTTGCGCCACAACAATTAGCACTTTTGAATTCCCCAAAGGAGACAAATCAGCTTCACAAAAAATTCTCCTGTGAAGCGCGCCGCTCTTCCGAAGAGAGTCTCTTCATCCCAGACACATTTCATTCTTCCTGCGCAGCTCTTGTGCAGGTGTTGTTCTCGATAACAGATCCAGGAACACTGACTGTTTTTCTATTTTTTTAATTAAATACCCCATGGTGCAACGGTAGCACGTCTGACTCTAAATCCCGAAGTTAATTTTCAAAGTATATCGGAGTCAACTGATACTGATCAGGTTCTGCTGCTGCTGAACCCGCAGTCTTCACCTTAAAGTTCAATTCCCCAAGCCTTCTGACCTTATATGTCCATCCCTTCTCGTCAAATTTCGTATTTTCACAGGGTACCCTACAGAAATCGCAGTATAGAATGAAAAACTCCAGTAGATCTCGGCCGCTGTTGGTGATTTTCCTTTAAAAACAAATTAACCTCCGGAAATTTTACGGAGTGTATAACTTTCACCGAGACTGAGAAGTGTTAAGCTGTACATGGGTTTTTGTGGCTCGGTTGTTAACCAAAAGGGTGGTGGTTTGAGCCCTCTCAGGGACACTATGAGCCTTTTAATGTACAAACCCGTCTCACTTCATCTCCACGGCCGGTCTTGTACCACAATTAAATACGGAGCCCGCAGTGGGTAGTAGGCTCGCATATATAGCTCACTGTGTATAAAATGAAGAAGCAGAGGTTAGTTTCTTATCTGCATGTTGCAGAGCCTTACGCAACTCGTACCATCAGCTGAGGTTTGATACCTGCACGGGCTATTAGTTGAAAGGCCATTGTAAATGACGTGTAAGAGATTTATCTAGCTGGCTTTTATGTTTCACACTAAATTGAGATCTTGAAACCAAAATAGTTAGAAATATGGAACACAACCGTTGTTCCCCAAGAAGGAAAGCTGTTTTGTACTGACGTCACTCCTTTTTATGTAACCCAGATTGTGAAGACAACTCTGCCCTATCAAAGGAAAATGTTACACAAAAGTTGGAAAGCACACTCTGAACCCATCTGTATATTTGATTCCCGTGATCCGTTCAAAGCTGCTTAGTGCTTTGCAAGCAAATCAAATCATTTCAGGGAAGAAACTCAGTTTAGTGAACTACTTTTGTATTTTCACTTATTGAATTTGATCTTTGTATTCTCGTTGCATTCTCAGCAATAATATTTCAAAATTACAGTTCGGATTTATTGGAAAACTTCACAAGCATAATTAGGTTAGGACTGTAAAATTGTATTTTAATATCTTGGTATATTTACCTTCATTTTAATATAGATATAACCATAAATGTTATTAAGCATGTACTTTTGTCGTACTTTTTAAAACATTTTAGCTGAGGACACACGGCGACTATTATACCTTGTGATACATGGAAGACATCTGTAAACGAAGATGTAACAATAAAATTGGCAATTAACAGAAAACCACAATTTGTATAATATTATTCCTCGATATCAATGATCAATTGAAGGATTTGAAGAAACTATCAAAGAAACAGCAGCAATAGCAGATGACTTTGGTTTTGAACCCAACTTTACACCTCAATAATCCATTTGTCCTCAAAAAAAGAAAAGACAGGCATATTTTGAGTCTCATAATTATCCTCTTCTCGATCCAAAAGAAACGTTGATTGCTTCTGTACTTTTTTGGATTTTCTTACGAAGATCTCACAAAGTATTGCCAGGATCTATATTTAGTGATCGGTAGCGATAACACTGCTGATATTGATTGAGTAAAAATCTATGATGTATTGATAGCTTTATCTGAAGCGAGAAATCCTCGAACGCTGCTTATGAAGTGTTGGGATTCATACCTAGAAATGCCTTTTGTTTTCCCACCCAAAATGCTACTATTACATTACACATTATGCAAACATTACCAGTTTTAGTAGCTTCTGGGCGCGATTTTCCAAAATTGAAACTAATTACCAATTATTTAAGATGAACCATGTCCAAAAATTGTAAATCAGGATTAATATAATATCAAATGAAATTACTACAGAAGAAAATGTTTAACTGAAATATGAATAAGACTATGCAAGCCTACAAAATAGAACAATTCAATATTTATAACTTATTTTTTATTTTTTGAGAAATGGGCTCACAAACCGGAAGACACTAACGTTTCTCTTCGTTAGAGTATGTGAATAACAGTTTAACCCCAAATGTCTGTAATTGTGATTCTGTTAAAATTCAAAAAAGCATCTATCAATAGTAAGAAATTATTAAGAAAGGAAGCAATTGTGTTATTTCATAAACTGTAAGACATGAAGACATTTACAGGTTATATCCTTTGCTTTGTCTTTTAACGCAAGCATTCAGGATCCAAGCCCATGTTCGGACGGTTGTGTTTCTCTTGTAATCATCAAATGGCATTGTTTTGTCCGTCAGTTCCTTCTCGAGTTGTACCATGGATATTTTATGCCATCAATACTTTTCATGCTCTTTTGCATTTTCCTTCACATACGGAAAAAAACTCAAGGCGTTCTTGTCACTGTGCTACACAGTACAGGACACGCAAGGACGAATTCGCACAGCTTTCAGCTCAGTGCGGAGTCCAGAGGGAAGACTCGCTCGGTGAATGATCTCTCAGGAAATCCCGGGTGAGATTCAACATCCTGGGTGAGGTTTTTCTGCAACAGCCATGACAAGTGTGAAGACGTTCTCTGGATTTCCTGAATGTGACTTTAAATTAGTTCACATTCTTTGGTAGTTAACAGAACTAAATGCTTTGGAGGTACATTTGAAACTGCAGAGAACACTGTAGCACTTCGAGCTTAATTGTGTAAACCTGGCTCTCTATGAGCACGAGCAAAGAGTTCTCATTCAACAGAAGACTGCGATGTGAGCACAGTAACATAAAGCACTTGGAGATGCCAGGAATTGAACCCAGGACTTCATACATGCAAAGCATGTGCTCTACCACTGAGCTACATCCCCCACATAAAAAGCCCTGGAAGTGACTTAGAGATGTGCAGGTGCTCACAGAACACAATCCATCTTTTGTATCTTTTAAGTGCTCTTGATTAAACTATGCATAGAAAAACAGCAGTACTGATGATTTTCATGGACTGATGCACACTTGTTCTGTACAACTCCAGTGATAAAACCTTGTCTGTAAATATTGTAGAACGTAAAAGGGTGAAACAATGCTCCAACTACAGGAATGGTAACAGAAAGGATCATTTTCTTATTTAATACATCCTTTTGAGATGCCTTGTCAACGCACACAGACGTTAGAGCTGAACAAATATTTTGTACACAAGACGGCAGTGCGATATTAGAATTCCTGTCTTCTTGATGGATTCAGACTCCTTCTCAGAGGTCCATGCTCGCCAAATAAGTTTACAGCTGTAGCGGCAATGCTTGTTAATAAGACAGAATTAAGCGTTGCTGTGCTTTCCTAAATGAGGCCCCATCTCACTCTCCCTCTCTGTGGTGCAGCCACAGAGAAAGTATTCATGCAGGCTGATTAAAGATGTTTTCTTTTGATAAGGGACAGTTCCCAAACGGAGATGCACTTAGCTAAGCCTGGCTATCATGATCAATGGTCATCCATTGGCACCTATCTGTCTAGGGAGTGCCAAATGGACATCTGGACTGCATTCCTAAGTGTCAGGAGTAAGTGACTCATATCTCACCTTCATCAACCAATCAGGGATTGCCAGGGCGTGGTAACACCACGTGGGTCTCCAATGCCCGCCAAACTCTCAACCAATCAGCACACATCTGTGTCTTGGTCAAAAAGGGAGCAAAAGAGTAGCTCGGAAAATACCCAACTCAACAAGCAAGCGCGTTGGTTGCTCTTGCTCTTAATGCAAGGAGCTGTTTTTTTTCCGCATTAATCATTATTAACCAGAAACAGCTGCACAACTGGTCGCATTTGTGGTTATGTCACTTCTCTGCTTCAGCAAGGTCAATAAAAGACTCTGAAAGTAGTAGAGAAAAACTGAATTAAAATCATATTAGCAATTCTGAGCGATATCTGCATACAGGCAATCCAATAAGAATGTTGAAATCTTTGAATATCATCTCTCTATATATTGCGCTGCTTTTTACTTGGAGTAAAACTATTGGATTGGAGGAATGCTAACCGCTGGGTTCAAATGTATTGTTGTTATTTGGAGAAATCAATGAACTCGTGATTTCATAATCACGTTTTAAAAGACAGTCATGTGCACAGAAAAAAGACAGTGCTGATTATTTTTCTGGAGACGGAGCACTGATGACCTATCCGAGCCAATTGATAAAGCCCACCCAGTGGATACTCTAGCAGAACATGGAAGAACGTTCACCATTGTAACCAAGGCAACCACAGGAACAACATCAAGAAGCACAATCAATTCCCCATTTAAATCTTTCGTGTAAGGTATGCTATGTGAAAGCATGAAGTAAATCCCCTGATCTCTTTTGAACATGGACAAGGTATTTCTGATGGAGCGCTATGAGCAAAGATTTAATAAGCTAGTCCTGCCGATGATTCAGCTTAAAGAAGTAAAAGCTTCACAAACAAAAGCAGCTCGCTACCACAGCCAATATTAAATGTAATTGGTGGCACTTTACCATGTGCACTGGCTCAAAAGTGATCTCGGCAGACGTTGTTCCCTACGTAAAGCTGAAAGCGCCAAAGAGCATTTCCATTGAGAAAAAAAAAATCTGCCTTGACGTTAAACATAGAGAGCCGGTCTTTTAGAAGTTCTCCCTCTAAACACCTTGTGCAGCCTCCCGACAGACTAACAAAAAGCGCCTTTTCACCAACTCAATTTATAATACGCCCCTCAAAACTCACAAACGAATAACAATCCATCCGTATATTTGATTTCCAAGATCCATTCAAGGCAACTTGGCTCTTCGCAAGCAAATAATTTCAGGGAAGAATCTCAGTTTAGTCAACTACTGGTGCATTCAGCACACCCTTTGCTTTTGCTTGTCAGGGTGGCCGAGTGGTCTAAGGCGCCAGACTCAAAGATGTGTGTTTTTTCAGCTGGCTTGGGTGTTCTGGTCTCCAAATGGAGGTGTGGGTTCAAATCCCACTCCTGACTGCTTCTGTTTTTACCTCTCTTGAATTGTTCCAGTGCTAGCTGACAGTGAATGACTGAAATATAAAAGCAGCAGAAGAAAGGAAGCAACTCAGTGCAATTTGTGAGTATTCTGCACTGTTAAAATGCACAGGTTTTCATACTTTTTGGAATTTGTAGCTCAAGAAGTGACTCCTGTTTCATTTTCTATTCACCAACTCGATTTGCATTCCGCCCCTCACACCTCGCAACAGAATAACAAACGGCTTCATGTGCCACAGCATTCCCCTGTAGATTCGGTTTGCACTATGAATTAGGCGACCCCGAATGAAATATTTTAGTGTTGGCTCAAATGTGAGGAATTTCATGAACCCTCAAAAAGGAACGCTTTCAGAGAATGCCAGCAATTCAAAGCGTGTAGGCAGCAATTCTGCAATTTCTTTTATCGGGGCTGGTGCTTTGCAAGTCGATGGCTCCGCATTAGAAATGAGAAGTGCTGAACTCTAAACATGTTCTTGCCATTACTGCTACTCCTGCTGCTACTCCTTCGTCCTCGAAAAAAGAAAAGACAGGCATGTTTTGAGTCTCAAAATGATCTTCTGGATCCACAAGAAACATGTAAATTTGATTGATTCCGCAGTATTTTGGATGTACTGTACTTATAACTTCCATCGAAGAGAGATTTCATCAGTTGCATGAAATTGAAACTTTCGACTTTTTGTCTGGTATTGAAAATATGTTAAAAAAAAACATAAACAATTTTCTAATGAACAACTCATGAAGTATTGCCAGGATCTATATTTAGCGTTTGGTAGTGATAACACTGCTGATATTGACTGAGTAGAAATCTATGTTGTATTGACAGCTTTATCTGAAGCAAGAAATCCTAGAACGCCATCTATGAAGTTTTAGGATTCATACCAAAAGATGCCTTTTGTTTCCCACCCCAACTGCTGCTATTGCATTACACATTATGTGAACATTACCAGTTTTGGTAGCTTCTGGGCATGATTTTCCTAAACTGAAACTTATTACAAAATTATTTAAGATGAACCATGTCCAAAAATTGTAAATCAGGACTAATTTTAATATCAAATGAAATTACTACAGAAGAAAAGGTTTGATTTATATAACTTATTTTTTTTATTTTTTGAAATGGGCTCACACATTCAGATTCGTTCTCAGTGGTTCTTGCTCACCAAATAACTTAAAAGCTGAAGAAGAATGCTACAAAAAATACTAATCAAAATACAAAATAATAATCATTATTAACCAGAAACAGCAAAAAAACTGGTCACATTTGTGATTATGTCGCTTCTCTGCTTCAGCAAGGTCAATAAAGGACTCTCTGAAAGTAGTAAAACACTAAAGAACTGCAAAACTGAATTCAGAATCATATTAGGAATTCTGAGTGATGCCTGCTTACATGCAATCCAATACGGATGTTGTCTTTAAATAAGAATTCTCTATGTTTCCCTGCCTTTTCCCTGGAGTGAAACTATAGGATTGAAGGAATTCTTATCACAGGTTTACAAGGTGTCGTTGATATTTGGAGAAATCTATGAACTCGTGATTTTTATATACTTTAAATAACGGCCATACGCACAGAATAAAATGACAGTACTGATGATTTTTTCCTGAGACGAAGCACAGATTATCTTTCCAACACAGCTGATAAAGGCAAGCCAATAGATACTCTAGCAGAACATAAAAAAAAACAGAATCAATTCCACACTTAGATCTGACATGTGAGGTATGCTTTGTGATCGCTTGAAGTAAAACCCACGATCTCTTTTGAACTTGGACAAGTTATTTCTGATAGAGCGCTATGCAGAAAGACTTTATCAGCTCTACCTCTGAGGACGACTCGACTTGAAGACGCAGAACGATAAAAGGAACACAACCGATATCATAATTGAGGGCACACTGTGATTTGCACTGACTCAAAAGTGATCTTGGTAGACAAACTTCCCTGCTGAAGGTGGAAACGAGAATTTGTGTTGAGAAGACGAAACATTTTTTTTTCCCTGCTTTGATGTAAAGCTGATAAAATAGCTTTTGCTCCATTTATCAAAAAACACATGTCCCCCATTGGATTCCTAAACAGTAGGAAGGTGGTTCTAAAACAAAAACACCAGGCAGCAATGGGATTGGAACCCACACCTCCGAAAAGACTGAAGCCTTAAGCCAGAGACATAAACCACTGAGTCACATTACCTGCCCGGACAAAACAAGGTGGCTTTTGCTCTTGTCGCCCGACTTAGTGGCGTTATGACCGTGGAACCAACTGCACCTGCTTTTTCTGAGATGCTTCCCCTCTCATGGCAAGATCTCGACTTCTTTAACACCTCTGGATATAGTTCTTCTGTGAAACAGGCTTCACACCTCTGCGTACAGCGCCCTTGATGTCATTTTATTTTTACAGCAGCCGCATCCGGAAAGTTGTGTCCTTTATTTATTATTTGAACAACAAAACTACATACAATACAAAAAAGAGCACATATAACGTATCAAGAAAATCGTCAGCGGTACATGCTATAATACAATTACACTTTATGAAAAACGATTACACAAGGTAAATAAAGATAAGGTCCACACAGCTTGTTCTTACATTTCGAAAGAGTCCGTAAATACCCCTTTACGTCTATATTGAACTGTTCAAACGTAGGACTCTTCCCAGACCATTTCACTCTATACCACATTCCTAAACGAAGATGCATCTCCTGTTTTTGAACTATTTTGGCCGTGTGGCTTATACAACACACCCACAGTATTCTAATGGTGGACTGCAGATCTGTGCTATAGTTCAGTCGAATTCGAAGGATCCAGCAATCGTACTGGATTTGACTGGGATTCTGAAATGTCTCTTGCAAAAGTATTCGGGTTTGCTTGAACCTTTGATAAAAAAAGTGATCTGATCTGAAACTACCCAGCTTACAATCTCTGAGGTAGTTGTCACTAAACTCGGACGTGATGTGGCACACATGTGCCATGTGCCTTTACTTTTGTAAAAAACTGGTATCGGGAAAAGTTTCTTAATATTTCTTTTGATTAGCATGCAAGAAAATGTGATCATTACCTATGGAATTTCCAGCCAGCGTGGAGCTTGAATTCAGAACCTTGAGATTCAGTGTTCAAGAGTCACAGAAGAGGTCGGCCTGGTCTTCAATTTGCCAATGATAAGCTCCGGCAGTGCTCCTCTGTAAAACAGATTGTTCGGATCGGTTATGTGGGACGGCACTTCGATACTAAGATTGTTTGCAGCACACGCATGGTTTCCCCCCTTCATGCAAAAAACATAGTCGAAGGAAGCTCTCTTGTCTTGGGCTGCTGACTCCCGGATTTAAAGCGCTCTGGGTGCCAGCTAAGTCTCTAACAAGCACACTATAAAGACAGGAATTACACTTTGCTCACGTCACGCATGGGATGGCGAGGCTACTTGTTCCAATATTATCTAGTCACACCTCATATGGTGCCGATTCCTGGTTTTCATTTAAGAAAGAGCACTGCAAACACCGTAAACAGTGCAAAACGTGTGATGAAAGAAGTCTTTTCCGCCCTTTGTCTAAAGCAGAACACAGCGGAGTCATGCCGAGGGTTGTGAGATCAAGATTTCAGTGGAGCACTGTCGTCTACGTCTTTAGCTACATGAGTTGGACATCCTCTTGTACACGGAAAGCAGATTGAGATCCTCTGACATGAAAAGTGCCAGATAAAAGCCATTTCTCATCCTTTCTCTTAGTGGTGGAGCTATCGCATGTAAATGAGGCAACTTGCAAGGCGAGCAGGCTCGGTGCACACTGAACGCAGTTGTCTCAGAGCAGTTGAGACGTGTCCAAGTGGCTGTCAAAGGACAGCCCTTCGCCGGCGCCGTGGCTTAGTTGGCTAAAGCGCCTGTCTAGTAAACAGGAGATCCTGGGTCCGATTCCCAGCGGTGCCTTTCTTCCTGTCTTACTGTACAGAATTTATCCTTACGGGCAAATCCCATCCCTTTTAATTCAGGTGAATGCAAGTGTTTGTTTCCTTTCTGGAACAACTTGTTTTGAAAGAAATCTATACAGCTTGCGAAAGATGAAACACAAATCTTTCTTATCAGTGAAGAAGAGGTACTCCCAGCAGGCCAGCTAATACCAGCAGTGTTTTTTTTTCACCCTAACCCAGAGAATGGAGAAAAGCGAGGCGCCTGTGGCTCTGCAGTGTAATCAGTTCGCGAGTTCGGCGGTTAGCTGAAAGAGTGGCAAATGGAGCTCGCCCCAGCCCGTCCTTATTCTTTTAAAGAGGATAAAAAATTAACTTTGCCGCCATTACTACCAGCTTTAAAAGACTGCCATGGGCACGGAAAAAAACACACTACAGATGACTTTTCTGGAACCGAAGCAGAGATTCCTTTACGAACCAACTGATAAAGCTCAGCCAGTGAATACTGTTAACAGAATGTGAAAGCACGATCAAATTTGTAACTGCAACCACAGGAAAAACAGCAAGAAGCAGGCTCCATTCCCCATTTAAATCTGTCGTGCGAGGCATGCTTCTTGAACGCATGAAGTAAATCCCACGATCGCTTTTGAACTTGGACAAAGTACTTCCAAAGGAGCGCTATGCGCAAAGATTTAACAAGCTCAACCCAAGCCAACGATTCGGTGTGAAGAAGCAGAACATTCAAGTTTCACAGACAGAAGCGGCACGCCAGCACAGCCAACATTAAAACGGAGGGCACACTACGATTTGCATTGACACAAAAGTGATCTGGGCAGACGTCGTTCCCTGCATAACGCAAAAAGTGGCAAAGCGCTTTTGGGTTGAGAGGACGCAAGAAGGTTTTTGTTTTGTGCCTTGATGTCAAGCTGAGAAAGTATCTTTAAACACTTTGCTTAGTTTCTCGAGAGACTGCCAAAAAGCAGTTCCCTCCCTTTTCGTCTGAAGTCAGCTGAAAGGAGGTGGCGACAGAAGCACCTGGCAGCGGTGGGATTCGAACCCACGCCCCCGAAGAGGCTGGAGCCTTAATCCAGCGCCTTAGACCGCTCGGCCACGCTACCCGCTGTGTGCTGTCTCTTTGTCTCGTTACTTGCTCGGAGGAGGTCGGGTGGGTTTTGCTCTTGTCGCCCGACTTAGTGGCGTTATGACCGTGGAACCGACTGCACCTGCTTTTTCTGAGATGCTTCCCCTCTCATGGCGAGATCTCGACTTCTTTAACACCTCTGGATAAAGATCTTCTGTGGAGCAGGTTTCAGACCTCTGCGTACAGCACCCTTGATGTCATTTTATCTTTACAGCAGCCGCATCCGGAAAGTTGTGTCTTTTACGTTTTATTTGAACAACAAAACTACATACAATACAAACAAGAGCACATATAACGTATCAAGAACATCGTCAGTGGCACATGCTATAATACAATTACACTTTATGAAAAACGATTACACAAGGTAAATAAAGATAAGGTCCGCACAGCTTGTTCTTACATTTCGAAAGAGTCCGTAAATACCCCTTTACGTCTATTTTGAACTGTTCAAACGTAGGACTCTTCCCAGACCATTTCACTTTATACCACATTCCTAAACGAGGATGCATCTCCTGTTTTAGAACTATTTTGGCCGTGTGGCTTATACAACACACCCACAGTATTCTAATGGTGGACTGCAGATCTGTGCTATAGTTCAGTCGAATTCGAAGGATCCAGCAATCGTACTGGATTTGACTGGGATTCTGAAATGTCTCTTGCAAAAGTATTCGGGTTTGCTTGAACCTTTGATAAAAAAAGTGATCTGATCTGAAACTACCCAGCTTACAATCTCTGAGGTAGTTGTCACTAAACTCGGACGTGATGTGGCACACATGTGCCATGTGCCTTTACTTTTGTAAAAAACTGGTATCGGGAAAAGTTTCTTAATATTTCTTTTGATTAGCATGCAAGAAAATGTGATCATTACCTATGGAATTTCCAGCCAGCGTGGAGCTTGAATTCAGAACCTTGAGATTCAGTGTTCAAGAGTCACAGAAGAGGTCGGCCTGGTCTTCAATTTGCCAATGATAAGCTCCGGCAGTGCTCCTCTGTAAAACAGATTGTTCGGATCGGTTATGTGGGACGGCACTTCGATACTAAGATTGTTTGCAGCACACGCATGGTTTCCCCCCTTCATGCAAAAAACATAGTCGAAGGAAGCTCTCTTGTCTTGGGCTGCTGACTCCCGGATTTAAAGCGCTCTGGGTGCCAGCTAAGTCTCTAACAAGCACACTATAAAGACAGGAATTACACTTTGCTCACGTCACGCATGGGATGGCGAGGCTACTTGTTCCAATATTATCTAGTCACACCTCATATGGTGCCGATTCCTGGTTTTCATTTAAGAAAGAGCACTGCAAACACCGTAAACAGTGCAAAACGTGTGATGAAAGAAGTCTTTTCCGCCCTTTGTCTAAAGCAGAACACAGCGGAGTCATGCCGAGGGTTGTGAGATCAAGATTTCAGTGGAGCACTGTCGTCTACGTCTTTAGCTACATGAGTTGGACATCCTCTTGTACACGGAAAGCAGATTGAGATCCTCTGACATGAAAAGTGCCAGATAAAAGCCATTTCTCATCCTTTCTCTTAGTGGTGGAGCTATCGCATGTAAATGAGGCAACTTGCAAGGCGAGCAGGCTCGGTGCACACTGAACGCAGTTGTCTCAGAGCAGTTGAGACGTGTCCAAGTGGCTGTCAAAGGACAGCCCTTCGCCGGCGCCGTGGCTTAGTTGGCTAAAGCGCCTGTCTAGTAAACAGGAGATCCTGGGTCCGATTCCCAGCGGTGCCTTTCTTCCTGTCTTACTGTACAGAATTTATCCTTACGGGCAAATCCCATCCCTTTTAATTCAGGTGAATGCAAGTGTTTGTTTCCTTTCTGGAACAACTTGTTTTGAAAGAAATCTATACAGCTTGCGAAAGATGAAACACAAATCTTTCTTATCAGTGAAGAAGAGGTACTCCCAGCAGGCCAGCTAATACCAGCAGTGTTTTTTTTTCACCCTAACCCAGAGAATGGAGAAAAGCGAGGCGCCTGTGGCTCTGCAGTGTAATCAGTTCGCGAGTTCGGCGGTTAGCTGAAAGAGTGGCAAATGGAGCTCGCCCCAGCCCGTCCTTATTCTTTTAAAGAGGATAAAAAATTAACTTTGCCGCCATTACTACCAGCTTTAAAAGACTGCCATGGGCACGGAAAAAAACACACTACAGATGACTTTTCTGGAACCGAAGCAGAGATTCCTTTACGAACCAACTGATAAAGCTCAGCCAGTGAATACTGTTAACAGAATGTGAAAGCACGATCAAATTTGTAACTGCAACCACAGGAAAAACAGCAAGAAGCAGGCTCCATTCCCCATTTAAATCTGTCGTGCGAGGCATGCTTCTTGAACGCATGAAGTAAATCCCACGATCGCTTTTGAACTTGGACAAAGTACTTCCAAAGGAGCGCTATGCGCAAAGATTTAACAAGCTCAACCCAAGCCAACGATTCGGTGTGAAGAAGCAGAACATTCAAGTTTCACAGACAGAAGCGGCACGCCAGCACAGCCAACATTAAAACGGAGGGCACACTACGATTTGCATTGACACAAAAGTGATCTGGGCAGACGTCGTTCCCTGCATAACGCAAAAAGTGGCAAAGCGCTTTTGGGTTGAGAGGACGCAAGAAGGTTTTTGTTTTGTGCCTTGATGTCAAGCTGAGAAAGTATCTTTAAACACTTTGCTTAGTTTCTCGAGAGACTGCCAAAAAGCAGTTCCCTCCCTTTTCGTCTGAAGTCAGCTGAAAGGAGGTGGCGACAGAAGCACCTGGCAGCGGTGGGATTCGAACCCACGCCCCCGAAGAGGCTGGAGCCTTAATCCAGCGCCTTAGACCGCTCGGCCACGCTACCCGCTGTGCGCTGTCTCTTTGTCTCGTTACTTGCTCGGAGGAGGTCGGGTGGGTTTTGCTCTTGTCGCCCGACTTAGTGGCGTTATGACCGTGGAACCGACTGCACCTGCTTTTTCTGAGATGCTTCCCCTCTCATGGCGAGATCTCGACTTCTTTAACACCTCTGGATAAAGATCTTCTGTGGAGCAGGTTTCAGACCTCTGCGTACAGCACCCTTGATGTCATTTTATCTTTACAGCAGCCGCATCCGGAAAGTTGTGTCTTTTACGTTTTATTTGAACAACAAAACTACATACAATACAAACAAGAGCACATATAACGTATCAAGAACATCGTCAGTGGCACATGCTATAATACAATTACACTTTATGAAAAACGATTACACAAGGTAAATAAAGATAAGGTCCGCACAGCTTGTTCTTACATTTCGAAAGAGTCCGTAAATACCCCTTTACGTCTATTTTGAACTGTTCAAACGTAGGACTCTTCCCAGACCATTTCACTCTATACCACATTCCTAAACGAGGATGCATCTCCTGTTTTAGAACTATTTTGGCCGTGTGGCTTATACAACACACCCACAGTATTCTAATGGTGGACTGCAGATCTGTGCTATAGTTCAGTCGAATTCGAAGGATCCAGCAATCGTACTGGATTTGACTGGGATTCTGAAATGTCTCTTGCAAAAGTATTCGGGTTTGCTTGAACCTTTGATAAAAAAAGTGATCTGATCTGAAACTACCCAGCTTACAATCTCTGAGGTAGTTGTCACTAAACTCGGACGTGATGTGGCACACATGTGCCATGTGCCTTTACTTTTGTAAAAAACTGGTATCGGGAAAAGTTTCTTAATATTTCTTTTGATTAGCATGCAAGAAAATGTGATCATTACCTATGGAATTTCCAGCCAGCGTGGAGCTTGAATTCAGAACCTTGAGATTCAGTGTTCAAGAGTCACAGAAGAGGTCGGCCTGGTCTTCAATTTGCCAATGATAAGCTCCGGCAGTGCTCCTCTGTAAAACAGATTGTTCGGATCGGTTATGTGGGACGGCACTTCGATACTAAGATTGTTTGCAGCACACGCATGGTTTCCCCCCTTCATACAAAAAACATAGTCGAAGGAAGCTCTCTTGTCTTGGGCTGCTGACTCCCGGATTTAAAGCGCTCTGGGTGCCAGCTAAGTCTCTAACAAGCACACTATAAAGACAGGAATTACACTTTGCTCACGTCACGCATGGGATGGCGAGGCTACTTGTTCCAATATTATCTAGTCACACCTCATATGGTGCCGATTCCTGGTTTTCATTTAAGAAAGAGCACTGCAAACACCGTAAACAGTGCAAAACGTGTGATGAAAGAAGTCTTTTCCGCCCTTTGTCTAAAGCAGAACACAGCGGAGTCATGCCGAGGGTTGTGAGATCAAGATTTCAGTGGAGCACTGTCGTCTACGTCTTTAGCTACATGAGTTGGACATCCTCTTGTACACGGAAAGCAGATTGAGATCCTCTGACATGAAAAGTGCCAGATAAAAGCCATTTCTCATCCTTTCTCTTAGTGGTGGAGCTATCGCATGTAAATGAGGCAACTTGCAAGGCGAGCAGGCTCGGTGCACACTGAACGCAGTTGTCTCAGAGCAGTTGAGACGTGTCCAAGTGGCTGTCAAAGGACAGCCCTTCGCCGGCGCCGTGGCTTAGTTGGCTAAAGCGCCTGTCTAGTAAACAGGAGATCCTGGGTCCGATTCCCAGCGGTGCCTTTCTTCCTGTCTTACTGTACAGAATTTATCCTTACGGGCAAATCCCATCCCTTTTAATTCAGGTGAATGCAAGTGTTTGTTTCCTTTCTGGAACAACTTGTTTTGAAAGAAATCTATACAGCTTGCGAAAGATGAAACACAAATCTTTCTTATCAGTGAAGAAGAGGTACTCCCAGCAGGCCAGCTAATACCAGCAGTGTTTTTTTTTCACCCTAACCCAGAGAATGGAGAAAAGCGAGGCGCCTGTGGCTCTGCAGTGTAATCAGTTCGCGAGTTCGGCGGTTAGCTGAAAGAGTGGCAAATGGAGCTCGCCCCAGCCCGTCCTTATTCTTTTAAAGAGGATAAAAAATTAACTTTGCCGCCATTACTACCAGCTTTAAAAGACTGCCATGGGCACGGAAAAAAACACACTACAGATGACTTTTCTGGAACCGAAGCAGAGATTCCTTTACGAACCAACTGATAAAGCTCAGCCAGTGAATACTGTTAACAGAATGTGAAAGCACGATCAAATTTGTAACTGCAACCACAGGAAAAACAGCAAGAAGCAGGCTCCATTCCCCATTTAAATCTGTCGTGCGAGGCATGCTTCTTGAACGCATGAAGTAAATCCCACGATCGCTTTTGAACTTGGACAAAGTACTTCCAAAGGAGCGCTATGCGCAAAGATTTAACAAGCTCAACCCAAGCCAACGATTCGGTGTGAAGAAGCAGAACATTCAAGTTTCACAGACAGAAGCGGCACGCCAGCACAGCCAACATTAAAACGGAGGGCACACTACGATTTGCATTGACACAAAAGTGATCTGGGCAGACGTCGTTCCCTGCATAACGCAAAAAGTGGCAAAGCGCTTTTGGGTTGAGAGGACGCAAGAAGGTTTTTGTTTTGTGCCTTGATGTCAAGCTGAGAAAGTATCTTTAAACACTTTGCTTAGTTTCTCGAGAGACTGCCAAAAAGCAGTTCCCTCCCTTTTCGTCTGAAGTCAGCTGAAAGGAGGTGGCGACAGAAGCACCTGGCAGCGGTGGGATTCGAACCCACGCCCCCGAAGAGGCTGGAGCCTTAATCCAGCACCTTAGACCGCTCGGCCACGCTACCCGCTGTGCGCTGTCTCTTTGTCTCGTTACTTGCTCGGAGGAGGTCGGGTGGGTTTTGCTCTTGTCGCCCGACTTAGTGGCGTTATGACCGTGGAACCGACTGCACCTGCTTTTTCTGAGATGCTTCCCCTCTCATGGCGAGATCTCGACTTCTTTAACACCTCTGGATAAAGATCTTCTGTGGAGCAGGTTTCAGACCTCTGCGTACAGCACCCTTGATGTCATTTTATCTTTACAGCAGCCGCATCCGGAAAGTTGTGTCTTTTACGTTTTATTTGAACAACAAAACTACATACAATACAAACAAGAGCACATATAACGTATCAAGAACATCGTCAGTGGCACATGCTATAATACAATTACACTTTATGAAAAACGATTACACAAGGTAAATAAAGATAAGGTCCGCACAGCTTGTTCTTACATTTCGAAAGAGTCCGTAAATACCCCTTTACGTCTATTTTGAACTGTTCAAACGTAGGACTCTTCCCAGACCATTTCACTTTATACCACATTCCTAAACGAGGATGCATCTCCTGTTTTAGAACTATTTTGGCCGTGTGGCTTATACAACACACCCACAGTATTCTAATGGTGGACTGCAGATCTGTGCTATAGTTCAGTCGAATTCGAAGGATCCAGCAATCGTACTGGATTTGACTGGGATTCTGAAATGTCTCTTGCAAAAGTATTCGGGTTTGCTTGAACCTTTGATAAAAAAAGTGATCTGATCTGAAACTACCCAGCTTACAATCTCTGAGGTAGTTGTCACTAAACTCGGACGTGATGTGGCACACATGTGCCGTGTGCCTTTACTTTTATATAAAGCTGGTATCGGGAAAATTAAAGTCAAATCCCAAAACAGTAACATATTTAAGAGTAAATGCCTCCTTATAGCTAGCAAGCGCTCCTAGTTAGTAAAGTTGTTTGTGTCCCTGCCTGTCACGTGGGAAACCGGGGTTTGATTACCGACGGGGAGACAGCTAGTTTTTTTATGATCAGATTCCAATCTTTAATGCTGTGTGTGAGAACTTACGTAACTTTCCTTTTCTCACATTTTCTGACGACTATTCCGAAGGAGCGCCCTGTCAACTCCTAATACTTTTCAAAAATCTGCCTGCATGTTTGATTATTTTTGTTTTATTTAGAAAAAGTTCAATATTGATCATAACTAAAGAAATTTATGATCAGAAACAAAAACAAAATGTTGAAGATGCAACTCGATCTAGAATCAGAGCTGGGTGACATGGGCTTCTGTTCTGATATGGTTGTACGGGAAACAGGAGGAATCTCTTCTCTCCTATGGAGCATGAGCTGAATCAGAAATGAGACATGTCATATATCAACGCATGACCTACATTGTAAAACTAAATTAAAAACTAACATTAAGTTATCAGAGACATTCATTTATATACAAACAAGAGACAGACAAAGCCATAATTCTACATTAACTTGTCCTGCACTACTCAGACTAATTGAAATGGTCTGATTCAGAGCCTGTGCAGCTCGTGCTAATACAGCAATGCCAGTATTGAACCCTCAGCACCATACTGACTACTGAGCACAAGTTCAGCTGCTCTCCAGCTTTGTTACGAACGTTTTTTTTTATTGCAAATGGAGCTGATCTCCAGACAGTACAGTGTTAATTAGTCAGCAGCCTCTACTAGTAATACATCGCCCCTGTCCAAAATCTCTAGGTAAAAAAAACACATTTTATACATTTGTCTGTTTAAAGATATAATCTCTTTAAAAAAGACAATGGGATTGTGTGTCAATTGTTTCGATTAATTTCGAATGCAAAGAAAAGTAGTTTTCTTCCAAGAAATCACACATTTGTCGCATCCTCCATACTATACTTCTCTCTTGTAGTAGTAAAGCATTTTGATTTAAACTGAACAATATATTAAATGTTTCATCTATACACTTACGATTAACATAGGCAGCCTTGAACGGATTGTGGAAATCAAATATACAGATGGATTCAGAGTGTGCTTTCCAACTTTTGTGTAACATTTTCCTTTGATAGGGCGGAGTTGTTTTTAAAATCTGGATGAAATAAAAAGGAGTGACGTCAGTGTAAAACAGCTTTCCTTCATGGGGAACAACAGTTGTGTTCCATATTTCTAATTATTTTGGTTTCAAGATAGCAATTTAGTATGAAACATAAAAGCCAGCTGGATAAATCTGTTACACGTCATTTACAATGGTCTTTCAACTAATAGCCGTGTAGGGATCAGACCCCAACTGTTGGTACGAGTTGCATAAGGCTCTGCAACATGCAGATGAGAAACTAACCTCCGCTTCTTCATTATATACACATTGAGCTATATATGCGGGCTTACTGCCCCCTACGGGCTCTGTATTTGATTGCGGTACAAGACCGGCCATGGAGAAATGAAGTGAAGAGGGTGTGTTCATTAAAAGGCTCATAGCGTCCCTGGGAGGTCTCAAACCACCACCCTTTCGGTTAACAACCGAGCCACAAAGACTCATGTACAGCTTAACACTTCTTGGTCTCAGTGAAAGTGATACACTCCGTAAAATTTCTGGAGAATCATTTGTCAATTTCCCTACGGGATTAATAAAGTATTATCTATCTATCTTAAAGGAAAATCGCCAACAGTGGCTGATATCTATTGGAGTTTTTTTCATTCTATACTGCAATTTCTGAAGGGTACCCTGTGAAAATACAAATTTTGACGAGAAGGGATGGACATATAAGGTCAGTAGGCTTGGGGAATTGGACCTTATGGTGAAGGCTGCGGGCTCAGCATCAGCAGAACCTGATCAGTATCGGTTGACTCCGATATACTTTGACAACTTAACTTCTGGATTTAGAGACATTTACCTTAGTGTCGGTATACTAAGATGTTTTGGTAACTCGGAAGGAGGGACAAAGCAAATTGGCAGAATATGTGCTATTTTGTTGACTACAAGTCCTCACATGCCAGAGGGTCAATATTAAAAAAAAACGTAACAGTATAATCTCTTGTACTTCACAATTTAATAGTGTCTGTTACACGTTGTCTCACACCTCAGTGTCAGAATTGTGAGACGAGTTTGTAATCAGGAGGGAGGGCCATAGCAATTCAGCAGAAATTGCATTCACCTTTTCCCAATGCATTCTCACATGCCATTTTCTCACATGCCATGCTCAGAGGGTCATATTTTTAAAATGGTACCATAAAATGTCCTGAAGTTCAGGATTTTGACAGTCTGTTATATTGTGTCTCACACCTTGATGTCAGAAATATGAGACGATTTTAAAATCAGGAGGGAGGGCCCTAGCAATATAGCAAACATTGCATTTACCATTTGACAATGTATTCTCTCATGCCATGTTCAGAGGGTCGTATTTAAAAAACGGTACAGTACAATGTCCTGAAGTTCAGGATTTTGATAGTATTTTCCATTGTGTCTCTCACATCTGTGTCAGAATTTTTAGACATTTTTATAACCAGGAGGTAGGTTCGATCACCCTCTGCTCATCCTCAGTTAACCATATAGTCTCATATGCCATGTTCTAAATGTCCCATTTAAAACTGCTATATTAAAATTTCTTGTAAAATGCAAGAGTTTGAGACTTTTTATGATCAGAAGGCAAGGTCGTGGAAAATATGCAGAAAGTGCCAGTGAATTTACGTTTTGCCTTTGTCTTATTTACTCGTGGTATAACATGCCAGTTTGTTTTATTGTGAGTTGTGTTTCTGAAATGTGTTTCATACAAAAATGCAATTTGGACAGTCTCTACTTACATATTCCCCTTTACTGAGGAAATGTACAGTAATACATCCGGATAAGTATTTTTAAAAATGACTGTAGAGAGCCATCTACAGGCGAAAGACGACATAACATCACAGCAGCAGCATTTAAGATGGAACGAAAAACGCAAAGCAGCAGCTGGCGAATAAGAAGCCAACTTCAGCCTCGTTAATGCAATAGCATTAGGTGAGGTGGAAAAATATTTCTTGCTCTGAATCTTAACATTTTTATAGGAGGTGTTCTAGGACTTCTTGCCTCAGAAAAAAAAACTGCCAGTACATCAGTTATTTCTACTCCATCAATAGCAGCGGTGTTGTCAGTACTGAGCCCTAAATGTAGGTCCTATCATCATATAAAAAGTCAAAAGTATCGACTGCATTCAACTGATAAAATGTATCTTCTATGAGAGTTATATCTCTATCCAAAATACATCAGAAACAAATTTGCACGTTTTTTGGGGGGGGATCCTGAAGGCTGAGACTCAAAACTTTTTTTTTCCTTCTTTCCAGGAGGAAGGATTATTCGGATGCAAACATTGTCCCAAAATCAATGTACTCTCCATTGATATTCAAATCCTCAAATTCTTCATCTGAACGTCGATATTGAAATATGATATCGTACAAATTGTGGTTTTCTTTTTAAAGCAAATTTTATGCTTTAAATTCAATAAATTTTATTTATTATGAATGTGCTGGAAATTTTTCAGTACTTTAGAGGGTTCTGCCATTTTAGATGTTATGCTGTTCCTGTCTGATTTATCAAATGTGTCATTTAAATCTCCAGTCATTTCTATATCAGTCTGAAGGCCTTGCAGTAAAGATTGCAATTCATCCAAAAATGCCAAGTTTCCCACTGGTGATACATACAAGGAAATGAATGTATATTTTCCCCCCAAATCAACAAATTTAAAATCAAATACCTCCCTCATCTGCAGGTGGAGAGAATAATGTCAGAATAAATACAGGTTTAAAAGTCAGGAGCATTGATAGTCCTATTTTAAAATGACACTAAAATGCTCACAATATATTAAAAAGCTCTGTAAAATGCAAAAATAATAAAAAAAATATTAAAACAAGGTACAAAGAAATAATACACAGTTATAAAGCTCAGGAATTATCAATGTGAAGTTACAATGGGTTGATTGTGTTTCATGTGATCTTAAAAATAAAATGTTTGCAAAAAATCCACTTACAATATGCAAAAAATGGCAAGAATACTTTACCTTTTACTACCAGTGACATATTTAGCCAAAGTCCACCTGGAATTTCCTCCCCCTTAAACATTTGTTATATCTCTGCAGCAGAACATAGCAGGAGCCTGGTTCAGGTCTTAAATTGAAGCTAACCCCCTTGGCTTTGAGTGTGAATAGTCAAATTTCTTATATTTCTTAATATGTCCACTCAGCAGACAAACATATGAAAAAAAAACAAAAAAAAATTTTTGGCGAACATTTCTTTTGGTCTTCAGAGGTCAGATTTTCAACTATATGCATGTCAAGGGCCTGGGAATGATTTGTAAAGCTTGTTCTAGGTGGCTACTAGCTTGGATAAAAATTTGGGACAAATTGATCAATTAGAAAAAAATCTACATCATGTTTTGTGAAGACTGGACCTGGAATGAAATTTCCAGCCTATAATAAAAAAATATTATTTTTTAAAAAATTAATAAAAAATCATAAAAATATTGAAAATAATAAGAATAAAAACCATTGCAATTGCTATAAAAACCTTAAGACACTGCTAGAGAGCCTTTATCTGCTGTTATGCAATAAAAAAAAAACCTCAGAGTTGCCTTCTGGTGTGAAAAAAAGGAGCACTGATAAGAAACTGATGAAAAACTGATTAGTTATCCCTTCTGAGTCAATGATTGACAGCTAAAAATGCAGCCTGAAGCTTCTAGAGGAAGTCTCACCCCCTAAGGGCTCTGAATGGCTGAAAATAAAGAATGACAGCGGTTTTTACCAATCAAATCGCCTTATTTGTGGCGCTCGTTCTTCAAACATTTACTATGTAATCAATAACGTTTACTAGTCTCTAGCTCTTGAGATAAACTAGTCTGGGTTATTTTGGATATATATCATGCTCCAGAAAAAGGTAAAAACATGGGATATATATAGTGTAACGCTTACGGCCGACAGGTAATGTGTAAGAGCCGGCGTACCAGAGCAGGTGACGTCACCGCCCTTCCCTGTGATAGCAGGTTAGCTGGTTTTTGCTTTTGCGGTTTTGTTGGTAAAAATGTATGATATTGACATGCTGTGCTTGCCGGGTTGCCGTGTGTTTTTATTGGGATTCTGCTAGTTCATTAATTTATTGGTTTATTGCATAATAGTGTCATGTCTGTGGAAACAAACTTTATGGTTTTGTTGTGGTGATATTTGAGAATACGTGCACGTGAGAAAATTTGTGGAGCGGTTTCAAACAAACGTTGTTTATCTCGCGTTTATCTTAAAAATAAAAAGTGTCATCTGGGGAGACAGGAGTGGTCCTCGGTGACCGCGATCCGGACTAAGTTAACAGGTGTGTAATTTAAAAAAAAATTAAACAAGTTAAAAATAAATACTAAATGGGTTTAACATTCAGGAATGTAATTGGTCAGATGCTTATGATAAGTGATGCTGGTGTTTCGTGTGATTTAGCGAATTCCAAAAAATATTCATTTTAAAAACGGCAAGAGCTCGTATGGAAAAAAAAAAGTTCGTAAGTATCTTTGTTACAACAGCCGCGCCAAAACTATTCAGATACTGTACATCAGAAAAGTACCTGAACTTGACTGGTTTATATTCAGTTATGTGCATTGGGAACGAAAGGGAGACTTAGATGGATTTTATTAGGGTTTTAGGAATCAGAAAATTTATTTTGACACGTTTATGCCTACGAGCAGAAATAACTTCCTGCTTTCAGCGCTTTTTTTTGTTTCTGCTTGTAACCTCGAACAGAGAAACCCAGTACTGACTCACAGAAACACCCCGGAGTTTCTGGGACTTAAGAGGGATGTATGCAGCGGTGTTACTAGTCTGGAAGGAGGAGACGCGCATTCCGCACGGGGAGCGTAGAGCAATGAGCCGCACCTGCTGCGCGCTGAGTCCTGTCCTATATAACCGCTGAGCACGGACACACAAGAGTCTCCAGCCAGTGTTGGAGATTTATTATTTCAATGTTTTTTTTTTTTCTTTTGAGCAGAAGATGGATTTCTTCCTCTAGTTAAAGTTATTGGAGTTGTGGTTACTGTGCTAGACCGTCGGGAATAGCGCTTTCATTTATTTTTTTTTATCAAGCAGTCTGCTGTATACTGTACGTGAAATAAAGATGAGTGTTTTCTTGATACTTCACAAGAGTATACATAATTCACGAGCTGTATTAAAAAAATGAACTGGAACAAAAGCAATAGGGCTGGAGTTTATAGACTGTGATGCAAATACGAGAGTAGGAGAGGAGGGGACTAGTTCAGGAGCACAACCGGCCCTCTCCTGCCCATTCTCCCACCAGGGTCTGTTGTAACCCAGTGTGAAATTCAGCTCCTTGCAGTTCAGCTTTTGATCACTCAGCTGCTTTGCCCTGGGAATATGGGGCAAATAAAGGAGATAGCAACCAGACTAGAGGGAGAGTTTTTATTCCTAAGGGATGACTTGTTTTACAACAGCAGACAACTTAAAGAAACAAAAACCTCTGTTCTGCTGCTCCAGGTTGGTTCCACTGGGAACAAGTGTGGCCAGGAGCTCATGAACAGTAATTAGGGGTTGTTTCCACAAGGGGGGCTGGAGTAAGTTAGATGTCAAGGGCAATAAAACTCATTAGACCTAATTGACCAGTTAAAGTGAGTTGTTCTGCTTTCTGCACAGAAACCAGTGCTCTCTTCTCAATGTGTGGGTGAGTCTGTCAGTGATATAACAGCTAGGCAGGACTGCCACTGTGGTCTATTTCATCACCTGTGACCCCATCTTCCAAAGACAATAGTCCAATCTAGCATAGAGTGTCCCGGACTGCTCCGTCAGTGACAGTGAGAGGTTTATCTTGTCTCTTGTTCCGCCAGAATGTAACAAATAGTGACCCCTTAATGGAGGAAACTTTAGCTTTTGTAGGTAATTATACCACTTGACAATGTTACAGGTGTTGGGGCGGGGGGGGGGGAACCCCTAGTGATCCCACAGTCTCACATAGACAATGGCCAGTCTACACAAACCTCCAGTCAACACAGCCCTGACCCCTGTTCTGTCACCCAGGTCTACACTGTGAGACAATGATTATTTAGGAAAATTGTAAGGAATGCATTCCAAAGCAGTCAATGGAAGTATGGAATTAAAATAGTCAAGTCTTGATAAATAGAGTATATTATCTATTTATTATACCTTTACATTGTGACAAAAACAAATTTCAAGTCCATTATGAGCACACACAGCATATTAAAGATGGGTCTCTGCACTGTAAAGGAATCTCAGTTCACTTATAAAAACTTTAGCTAATAAACCTGAAATGTCATTTCTTTTACTGCTTGTTCTTTAATGTACTAACTCATTGACATTATGTAGATTAAAATAAGACTATTCACAAAGAAAAAGCATTTATCACAAATGTATCATGCCAAATAAACTCTAGTAATCAAGAGCAATTAAGAAAAGGAAACAAAACCATCATTTGAGGATGCCAGATAGAAATGTAAACACACACTCACACGTGGGGCCAGTCTTACCAGAAATCAATTAACCCACCAATGATCTTGGACTGATGTCTGAAAACCAGAGCAAACAGTACAATATTAAGGTACTAAAGCTATTAGTAGAACAGATCTAGCTTCTCAACATAATACTTATGTCTGAACTTCATTGAATAGTGACACTTCAATCTTTCATATTCAATATTTTTCACAAAATCAACAGCTGAGAACAGACCGCCATATACCTTTATCCAGTGGTTTTCAGAGCAGAGACATCCGTGTGGGCAAGAGTTCTTTCCCTGAGGTCCACTGCACGTCAGCTAGCCACGTTCTGGCTGGGTCATGTGTACTCCTGGGAACGTCGCCTGTAATGAATATTGGGGACTTTGTACAAATTAATAATGTGAGCATATTAATATGATTTGTGTTGAAGCCAAACATAGACAATCACTGTTAAAACTTGAATTCAACCTCCAGTGTCTGCTTTTGAAATGCTGATCATCACCCGTCTTCTGGCTTCTAGATGCACGTGTTAATGGATATTTCTTGTCTTCTTTTTTTCCCCCATATGCTCTTCTCTGTATCATTAAGTACTTCTGGGTCATTTCATGTACCTCGTGGCATCTTGGCTGGTGGTGAATGGCAGGCAGCTGCTCTAAAAATAACATGCCTATTAATATGATGTTGAAGACAAAACCAAAACAATACAACTTTGTTTTGCACTTTAAAATTTATCACAAGCTTGTCATATTTACAGTCATCGACTGATTTAGGCTGCTGTTCCTGTGAAAAATGTCCTTTGTTTAAGAAAGATTCAATTTAAAATCTTTAGGTTTTAAATATAAACCACTGGCAATATGGTAATCACTTTTACAACTTTTAAGAAGTTGCAAGATCCATATCCCTTCCTTATGAACTTGAACTTGAACTTTATTGCCATATGTAACCGGTACTGGTACAATGGAATTCTTACTTACAGAAAGTCTCTCGATTGTAAAACAAGTGTAAAAAACAAGACAAAGTGCAAACAGTGCAACAAGACAATGTACAAACAAACAATAGACAATGTGCAAGTAAACATGTAGACAGTTTGAATGTAAACAATACAGACGTGTAAACAATGACTGGAGATGTGCAATAGATAAGAAATCATAAAGAGGTAGATGGTGATGGTGTAGGTGAGGTCCGAGGGGGATGGCTAAATGTGTTCGCCAGTCTCACTGCTTGTGGATAGAAGCTATTGAAGAATCTGGTGGTAAGTGTCCGTATGCTCTTATATCTCTTGCCTGAGGGCAGTGGGGTGAAGAGCTCATACCCGGGGTGGTGACTGTCCTCTGTGATTGCCAGAATTCTACCACGGCAGCGGTCCTCATAGAGCTGTTTAATCTCGGTGAGACCGCAGCCGATGATCTTCTGGGCCATATTGACCATTCTCTGCAGTGCCTTTCTTTCTCGCGAAGAGGTGTTGCCATACCACACGGTGATCCCGTTGGTGAGGACGCTCTCGATGGTGCAGCGGTAGAAGTTCACCAACACATGTATTGGCATCCCCCATCGCTTGAGGCACCTCAAGAAATAAAGGCGCTGCTGAGCCTTCTTCATGATAGAGTCAGTGTTCACAGTCCAGGTTAGATCTTTAGAGAAGTGAATTCCGAAAAACCTAAAGCTGGTGACTGTTTCCACTTCCATTCCATCAATACTGAGTGGGCTGTGAGTGTATGGCTTGTGTCTCCGAAAGTCCACTATTAGCTCTTTCGTTTTCTTTATGTTCAAGTCCAGGTTATTGCTATGACACCACCTAAGCAGCTGTACAACTTCATCCATGTAAGTGGACTCGTTATCATCACTGATCAGTCCTATTATAGTGGATTATCATCGGCAAACTTAATGATGCGGTTGTTGCTGTGTCTTGCTGTGCAGTCGTGAGTAAATAGGGAGTACAACCTTGGACTCAAGCAGCCTTGTGGGGTTCCAGTGCTCAGGGTGAGTGGTGTTGATGTTTTATTGCCTATCCGCACCACCTGTGGTCTCTCGATAAGAAAGTCCAGCAGCCAGTTGCAGACAGAGTTGCACAGACCTAATCCCCTGAGCTTTGTCACCAGTTGACTGGGTATGATGGAATTGAATGCTGAACTGTAGTCCACAAACAGCATTCTCACATACGAGTTCTTAGTGTCCAGGTGTTCCAAGGCTGTATACAGAGCCAGGGAGACAGCATCATCCACCGATCTGTTGTTCTGGTAGGCGAACTGCAAGGGGTCCAGGGACTCTGTGATGGATGATGTGTGACAACACCAGCTTCTCCAGGCATTTCATCACCACAGATGTTAATGCTACTGGGCGGTAATCATTCAGGCATGTCACTTTTGCCTTTTTGGGGGTTGGAACAATAGTGTTTTTTTTGAAGCAGGTGGGGACCATGGACTGTGACAGGGAGGAGTTAAAGATGTCCGTAAGCACTGTGGTCAGCTGGGCTGCACATGTCCTTAGGACTCGAGGTGGTATCCCATCAGGCCCTGCAGCCTTACGGATTTTCACCCTGCTCAGAGTCTTCTGCACGTCCTGCTCTGAGAGTTTCAGAACAAACTCGCCCTGCACACTTGGGGTCTTCTCAGCATTGCCCGTGTTCAGAGCATCAAAGCGGGCATAGAAATGGTTCAGCTCGTCAGGCAGGGATGCGTTGTTCGTGTCAATTTCCTGGCTGCAGCCCTTGTAGCCTGTGATTGACTGTAATCCCTGCCACAGCCTCCGGGTGTCAGCGCACTGCGTTTCAAGCCGCACTCTGTAGCTCCGTTTGGCGTTTTTTATGGCTTCCTCTAATGCATACTGTGATTTCTTGTACAGCTCTTTGTCCCCCGATTTGAACGCGATGGATCTATCTTTTATTTTATTGCGAATGTCGTTGTTGAACCACGGTTTCTGATTGGGAAATGACCTAATTTTCATTTCTGGTACACAAATGTCGGTGCAGTATTTAATATAGCTGGTGACCGCGTCCGTATACTCATAAAAATCTGTGTCGGGAGCTCTGAATGCGTCCCAGTCTATACTATCAAAGCAGTCTATTAACTTGCTTTCCGCCTCCTCAGACCAACAACGCACTGACCTGTTCGCAATGGGGGAGGTCTTCAGCTTCTGTTTGTACTCAGGAAGCAACAGGAGAGCGATGTGGTCCGACTTACCGAAACTCGGTTTGGGAAGCGCTTTGTATGCTCCTTTTATTGTTGTGTAGCAGTGATCCAAAATATTGCCTCCTCTTGTCGGTACTGTGACATGCTGAATGTATTTTTGCAGTACTTTCCTCAGAATGCAGTGGTTGAAGTCGCGAACTACAATTGAGACGGCTTCTGGGTGGGAGTTTTCGTGCTTGTTGATAATGTCGTGGAGTTCGCTATGTGCTGCTTCCACGCAGGCTTGAGGTTGAATGTAAACGGTTGTGATGATAGTGGCGGAAAACTCCCTCGGCAAATAAAAGGGTCGACATTTTATGGTCAGGTGTTCTAGATTCGGCGAGCAGGATTTAGAGATTACCTTCACGTCGGTGCACCACTTGCTGTTGACCAGGAAGCAGACACCTCCTCCTTTGTTTTTGCCGGTTGCTTGGTGGTTTCTGTCCATGCGGTAAACGGTGAACCCCTTTGGCTGGATGGCGGTGTCCGGGACGCATGCATTCAGCCAGGTTTCAGTGAAGGCATAAACACAGCAGTCCCTCAGGTCCCTTTCCGCGTTGATCCGACAATGTAGCTCATCTATCTTATTGTCCAGTGACTGAACATTAGCTAACAAAATAGACGGCAGCGGTGGTCTGTGCGGACGCCTTCGTAGTCGCGCTAGTACGCCGCCTCGTCTCCCCCGGCGTCTGCCCACGTGTTGTTGTTGTTTGCCGCATCTTTGTCCGATCAAGCAGGTGGGGTCCGGTACGTGAAAAAAGTTGTTTGATGACATTAAGGAGTCTGTCCTCAGGTTTAAAAGCGTTTGTCTATCATAAGTAATGACAGACATTGAGCGTCCAACACAAAACAAGAGTATTAACGTATAAATAAACATTAAAACAGACACACAACGAGAGAGCTTTCTGTAAACCATCGCCATCTTTCCTTCTTTTCTTATATCCTTGCTGATGAGAATGAGAAATGCTATTTTCAAGACATTAACACGAATATAATTTTTACATTAATTCCAAGGTACAAGAAAATGAATATCTTCAAAATATGCACTTTAATATACTTACTTAGTTTCTTTTTTGGAAATGGTCAGTGAACCAACCACTCCAGAGCATGTCCTTCACCTTGAAATTATTTCCTGGAAATGCTGTAATCACAGAGGAGCTCTTCTCCCCTCAACAATGTCCCTTTTTGTCACAGACAGAATTATGACAGGCTGTTCGTTGATTATAAATGACTTTCTTACAGCCCTTACATTGTCTTTTCTCTGATTGATTTATCCATCTTCTGATTTGCCTCATCCGGGAGGCAGGCTCAGTGTTTTTCACGAGCATCAATGCACAGTTTTTGTGCAGGTTCATCTGAAAAGAAAAGACATATCATGTCTCCCTCTGTCATCTGTGTGCTTCAGCAGTTGTCTTTGTGATGACCTTGCCATTGTAATCACACACCACCTCTCCCTTCTGGAAACACCTGGAAGTCACAAACTTCTTCCCCTTCACAGTGTAGTGTGCTCTCACGAGGCACCAGTTCTGTAGGGTTTGGGCATTTACGGGGACAATTATTAATTGTAGCTGTAAATCACAAAATTGATTCTTTTGATGGCTTTAGAATCCAACCATGTGATATAACTCAAACAACGCACACACACAGGTGCTAATACACGAGGATACATTTATTAATACATAGAATATGCATGTAAACCTAACAGATCTTATCGAGAGGGTTATCAGAATACAAAAGGTATATATTCAGTCAGTTACGAAGAGTTACATATATCAAGAGGACATACGTTCAGTATATCATTCATTTAGACCGTTTTGTAAATGAACGTGGTTATAACTTCTACATTAGATACTCAAAACAAGTACATAACTCTTAGGAATTAAATTGATATCAACTGGTTGGGTAATGCAGTAATGCATTGAAGTTGAATACTCATCCAATCTCTGGGGATTCAGATCTCCTGCGGGCTCTCTGGCTCCGTGCCAGGCTGTGCTGTGCGGCTTGCGACGATGCACTGCTTATGCTCACTGACCGGCTAGTTAGTGTTGGCTTTAACTAGCAGAGTTTGTGCACAGGAGAAAAGATGAATGTGGGTCCCAGCAAGTCATGAAGCGCTAGTTCTGAATAGTGATTCAGCTGTCCACAGTTCCGACCTGTTCACGAGGCTTGCTGCTGATTCTAACCTCGGGTGGATCCTTTGGTTACTCTCTGTCAACCTCCGCTCTTGACTCATAGAACAGAGGAAAGTTCTGGCACTTGGACACACTGGCCGTTCTGTGCTTGTCCAGGCTCAGGATGGTCAGGAGGCGTGCTGCGAGAATGTCCTGCCCTTGGGAGCCTTCTGCTCCTGGGCCGTCCTGCCCTGGAATTCTCCTTTAGAATTCTCCTTAGAAAAGTCTTTAGAATAGTCTTGGAGCTCTGTGTTGCCTGTTTTTACCTGGAGGAACTTCAGCTCATTCATTGCCTGAAAGTTCCATGGGCATCAGAATCCCACGTGGGTTACTCAGCCCTACCAGTCCCTGATTGGTTGATCAAGGTGAGATATGAGTCACTTACTCCTGACACTTAGGAATGTAGTCCAGATGTCCATCTGGCACTCCCTAGACAGATAGGCGCCAATGGATGACCATTGATCATGATAGCCAGGCTTAGCTAAGTGCATCCCCCTTTGGGAGCTGTCCTAGGACCTTAAATCACCCTGCACTAATGGTCTCTCTGTGGCTGCACCACAGAGATGAACAGAGAAATGGGGCCTCATTTGGGAAGCTCAGAAACACTTAATTCTGCCTTATTATTAAGCCTCGCCGCTACACCACATTCCTAAACGAGGATGCATCTCCTGTTTTAGAACTATTTTGGCCGTGTGGCTTATACAACGCACCCACAGTATTCTAATGGTGGACTGCAGATCTGTGCTATAGTTCAGTCGAATTCGAAGGATCCAGCAATCGTACTGGATTTGACTGGGATTCTAAAATGTCTCTTGCAAAAGTATTCGGGTTTGCTTGAACCTTTTATAAAAAAAAAGTGATCTGATCTGAAACTACCCAGCTTACAATCTCTGAGGTAGTTGTCACTAAAATCGGACGTGATGTGGCACACATGTGCCATGTGCCTTTACTTTTGTAAAAAACTGGTATCGGGAAAAGTTTCTTAATATTTCTTTTGATTAGCACGCAAGAAAATGTGATCATTACCTATGGAATTTCCCGCCAGCGTGGAGCTTGAATTCACAACCTTGAGATTCAGTGTTCAAGAGTCACAGAAGAGGTCAGCCTGGTCTTCAATTTGCCAACGATAAGCTCCGGCAGTGCTCCTCTGTAAAACAAATTGTTCGGATCGGTTATGTGGGACGGCACTTCGATTCTAAAATCGTTTGCAGCACACGCATGGTTTCCCCCCTCACGCAAAAAAAAATAGACGAAGGAAGCTCTCTTGTCTTGGGCTGCTGACTCCCGGATTTAAAGCGCTCTGGGTGCCAGCTAAGTCTCTAACAAGCACACTATAAAGACAGGAATTACACTTTGCTCACGTCACGCATGGAATGGCGAGGCTACTTGTTCCAATATTATCTAGTCTCACCTCATATGGTGCCGATTCCTGGTTTTTTATTTAAGAAAGAGCACTGCAAACACCGTAAACAGTGCAAAACGTGTGATGAAAGAAGTCTTTTCCCCCCTTTGTCTAAAGCAGAACACAGCGGAGTCATGCCGAGGGTTGTGAGATCAAGATTTCAGTGGAGCACTGTCGTCTACGTCTTTAGCTACATGAGCTGAACATCCTCTTGTACACGGAAAGCAGATTGAGATCCTCTGACATGAAAAGTGCCAGATAAAAGCCATTTCTCATCCTTTCTCTTAGTGGTGGAGCTATCGCATGTAAATGAGGCAACTTGCAAGGCGAGCAGGCTCGGTGCACACCGAACACAGATGTCTCAGAGCAGTTGAGACGTGTCCAAGTGGCTGTCAAAGGACAGCCCTTTGCCGGCGCCGTGGCTTAGTTCGCTAAAGCGCCTGTCTAGTAAACAGGAGATCCTGGGTCCGATTCCCAGCGGTGCCTTTCTTCCTGTCTTACTGTACAGAATTTATCCTTACGGGCAAATCCCATGCCTTTTAATTCAGGTGAATGCAAGTGTTCGTTTCCTTTCTGGAACAACTTGTTTTGAAAGAAATCTATACAGCTTGCGAAAGATGAAATCTTGCTTATCAGTGAAGAAGAGGTACTCCCAGCAGGCCAGCTAATACCAGCAGTGTTTTTTTTTCACCCTAACCCAGAGAATGGAGAAAAGCAAGGCGCCTGTGGCTCTGCAGTGTAATCAGTTCGCGAGTTCGGCGGTTAGCTGAAAGAGTGGCAAATGGAGCTCGCCCCAGCCCGTCCTTATTCTTTTAAAGAGGATAAAAAATTAACTTCGCCGCCATTACTACCAGCTTTAAAAGACTGCCATGGGCACGGAAAAAAACACACTACAGATGACTTTTCTGGAACCGAAGCAGAGATTCCTTTACGAACCAACTGATAAAGCTCAGCCAGTGAATACTGTTAACAGAATGTGAAAGCACGATCAACTTTGTAACTGCAACCACAGGAAAAACAGCAAGAAGCAGGCTCCATTCCCCATTTAAATCTGTCGTGCGAGGAATGCTTCTTGAATGCATGAAGTAAATCCCACGATCGCTTTTGAACTTGGACAAAGTACTTCCAAAGGAGCGCTATGCGCAAAGATTTAACAAGCTCAACCCCCGCCAACGATTCGGTGTGAAGAAGCAGAACATTCAAGTTTCACAGACAGAAGCGGCACGCCAGCACAGCCAACATTAAAACGGAGGTCACACTACAATTTGCATTGACACAAAAGTGATCTGGGCAGACGTCGTTCCCTGCATAACGCAAAAAGTGGCAAAGCGCTTTTGGGTTGAGAGGACGCAAGAAGGTTTTTGTTTTGTGCCTTGATGTCAAGCTGAGAAAGTATCTTTAAACACTTTGCTTAGTTTCTCAAGAGACTGCCAAAAAGCAGTTCCCTCCCTTTCGGCTGAAGTCAGCTGAAGGAGGTGGCGACAGAAGCACCTGGCAGCGGTGGGATTCGAACCCACACCCCCGAAGAGACTGGAGCCTTAATCCAGCAACTTAGACCTCTCGGCCACGCTACCCGCTGTGGGCTGTCTCTTTGTCTCGTTACTTGCTTGGAGGAGGTCGGGTGGGTTTTGCTCTTGTCGCCCGACTTAGTGGCGTTATGACCGTGGAACCGACTGCACCTGCTTTTTCTGAGATGCTTCCCCTCTCATGGCGAGATCTCGACTTCTTTAACACCTCTGGATAAAGATCTTCTGTGGAGCAGGTTTCAGACCTCTACGTACAGCACCCTTGATGTCATTTTATCTTTACAGCAGCCGCATCCGGAAAGTTGTGTCTTTTACGTTTTATTTGAACAACAAATCTACATACAATACAAACAAGAGCACATATAACGTATCAAGAAAATCATCAGGGGCACATGCTATAATACAATTACACTTTATGAAAAACGATTACACAAGGTAAATAAAGATAAGGTCCACACAGCTTGTTCTTACATTTCGAGAGAGTCCGTAAATACCCCTTTACATCTATTTTGAACTGTTCAAACGTAGGACTCTTCCCAGACCATTTCACTTTATACCACATTCCTAAACGAGGATGCATCTCCTGTTTTAGAACTATTTTGGCCGTGTGGCTTATACAACACACCCACAGTATTCTAATGGTGGACTGCAGATCTGTGCTATAGTTCAGTCGAATTCGAAGGATCCAGCAATCGTACTGGATTTGACTGGGATTCTGAAATGTCTCTTGCAAAAGTATTCGGGTTTGCTTGAACCTTTGATAAAAAAAGTGATCTGATCTGAAACTACCCAGCTTACAATCTCTGAGGTAGTTGTCACTAAACTCGGACGTGATGTGGCACACATGTGCCATGTGCCTTTACTTTTGTTAAAAGCTGGTATCGGGAAAATTAAAGTCAAATCCCAAAACAGTAACATATTTAAGAGTAAATGCCTCCTAATAGCTAGCAAGCGCTCCTAGTTAGTAAAGTTGTTTGTGTCCCTGCCTGTCACGTGGGAAACCGGGGTTTGATTACCGACGGGGAGACAGCTAGTTTTTTTATGATCAGATTCCAATCTTTAATGCTGTGAGAACTTACGTAACTTTCCTTTTCTCACATTTTCTGACGACTATTCCGAAGGAGCGCCCTGTCAACTCCTAATACTTTTCAAAAATCTGCCTGCATGTTTGATTATTTTTGTTTTATTTAGAAAAAGTTCAATATTGATCATAACTAAAGAAATTTATGATCAGAAACAAAAACAAAATGTTGAAGATGCAACTCGATCTTGAATCAGAGCTGGGTGACACGGGCTTTTGTTCTGATATGGTTGTACGAGAAACAGGAGGAATCTCTTCTCTCCTATGGAGCATGAGCTGAATCAGGAATGAGACATGTCATATATCAACGCATGACCTACATCGTAAAACTAAAACTAAATTAAAAACTAACATTAAGTTATCAGAGACATTCATTTATATACAAACAAGAGACAGACAAAGCAATAATTCTACATTAACTTGTCCTGCACTGATCAGACTAATTGAAATGGTCTGATTCAGAGCCTGTGCAGCTTGTGCTAATACAACAACGCCAGTATTGAACCCTCAGCACCATACTGACTACTGAGCACAAGTTCAGCTGCTCTCCAGCTTTGTTACGCACGTTTTTTTATTGCAAATGGAGCTGATCTCCAGACAGTACAGTGTTAATTAGTCAGCAGCCTCTACTAGTAATACATCGCCCCTGTCCAAAATCTCTAGGTAAAAAAAACACATTTTATACATTTGTCTGCTTAAAGATATAATCTCTTTAAAAAAGACAAAGGGTTTGTGTGTCAATTGTTTCGATTAATTTCGAACGCAAAGAAAAGTAGTTTTATTCCAAGAAATCACACTTTTGTCGCATCCTCCATACTATACTTCTCTCTTGTAGTAGTAAAGCATTTTGATTTAAACTGAACAATATATTAAATGTTTCTTCTATACACTTACGATTAACATAGGCAGCCTTGAACGGATTGCGGAAATCAAATATACATCTGGATTCAGAGTGTGCTTTCCAACTTTTGTGTAACATTTTCCTTTGATAGGGCGGAGTTGTTTTTAAAATCTGGATGAAATAAAAAGGAGTGACGTCAGTGTAAAACAGCTTTCCTTCATGGGGAACAACAGTTGTGTTCCATATTTCTAATTATTTTGGTTTCAAGATAGCAATTTAGTATGAAACATAAAAGCCAGCTGGATAAATCTGTTACACGTCATTTACAATGGTCTTTCAACTAATAGCAGTGTAGGGATCAAACCCCAACTGTTGGTACGAGTTGCATAAGGCTCTGCAACATGCAGATGAGAAACTAACCTCCGCTTCTTCATTATATACACAGTGAGCTATATATGCGGGCTTACTGCCCCCTACGGGCTCTGTATTTGATTCCGGTACAAGACCGGCCATGGAGAAATGAAGTGAAGAGGGTGTGTTCATTAAAAGGCTCATTGCGTCCCTGGGAGGTCTCAAACCACCACCCTTTCGGTTAACAACCGAGCCACAAAGACTCATGTACAGCTTAACACTTCTCGGTCTCAGTGAAAGTGATACACTCCGTAAAATTTCTGGAGAATCATTTGTCAATTTCCCTACGGGATTAATAAAGTATTATCTATCTATCTTAAAGGAAAATCGCCAACAGTGGCTGATATCTATTGGAGTTTTTTTCATTCTATACTGCAATTTCTGAAGGGTACCCTGTGAAAATACAAATTTTGACGAGAAGGGATGGACATATAAGGTCAGTAGGCTTGGGGAATTGGACCTTATGGTGAAGGCTGCGGGCTCAGCATCAGCAGAACCTGATCAGTATCGGTTGACTCCGATATACTTTGACAACTTAACTTCTGGATTTAGAGACATTTACCTTAGTGTCGGTATACTAAGATGTTTTGGTAACTCGGAAGGAGGGACAAAGCAAATTGGCAGAATATGTGCTATTTTGTTGACTACAAGTCCTCACATGCCAGAGGGTCAATATTAAAAAAAAACGTAACAGTATAATCTCTTGTACTTCACAATTTAATAGTGTCTGTTACACGTTGTCTCACACCTCAGTGTCAGAATTGTGAGACGAGTTTGTAATCAGGAGGGAGGGCCATAGCAATTCAGCAGAAATTGCATTCACCTTTTCCCAATGCATTCTCACATGCCATTTTCTCACATGCCATGCTCAGAGGGTCATATTTTTAAAATGGTACCATAAAATGTCCTGAAGTTCAGGATTTTGACAGTCTGTTATATTGTGTCTCACACCTTGATGTCAGAAATATGAGACGATTTTAAAATCAGGAGGGAGGGCCCTAGCAATATAGCAAACATTGCATTTACCATTTGACAATGTATTCTCTCATGCCATGTTCAGAGGGTCGTATTTAAAAAACGGTACAGTACAATGTCCTGAAGTTCAGGATTTTGATAGTATTTTCCATTGTGTCTCTCACATCTGTGTCAGAATTTTTAGACATTTTTATAACCAGGAGGTAGGTTCGATCACCCTCTGCTCATCCTCAGTTAACCATATAGTCTCATATGCCATGTTCTAAATGTCCCATTTAAAACTGCTATATTAAAATTTCTTGTAAAATGCAAGAGTTTGAGACTTTTTATGATCAGAAGGCAAGGTCGTGGAAAATATGCAGAAAGTGCCAGTGAATTTACGTTTTGCCTTTGTCTTATTTACTCGTGGTATAACATGCCAGTTTGTTTTATTGTGAGTTGTGTTTCTGAAATGTGTTTCATACAAAAATGCAATTTGGACAGTCTCTACTTACATATTCACCTTTACTGTGGAAATGTACAGTAATACATCCGGATAAGTACTTTTAAAAATGACTGTAGAGAGCCATCTACAGGCGAAAGACGACATAACATCACAGCAGCAGCATTTAAGGTGGAACGAAAAACGCAAAGCAGCAGCTGGCGAATAAGAAGCCAACTTCAGCCTCGTTAATGCAATAGCATTAGGTGAGGTGGAAAAATATTTCTTGCTCTGAATCTTAACATTTTTATAGGAGGTGTTCTAGGACCTCTTGCCTCAGAAAAAAAAACTGCCAGTACATCAGTTATTTCTACTCCATCAATAGCAGCAGTGTTATCAGTACTGAGCCCTAAATGTAGGTCCTATCATCATATAAAAAGTCGAAAGTATCGACTGCATTCAACTGATAAAATGTATCTTCTATGAGAGTTATATCTTTATCCAAAATACATCAGAAACAAATTTGCACGTTTTTGGGGGGGGGGGGATCCTGAAGACTGAGACTCAAAACTTTTTTTTTTCCTTCTTTCCAGGAGGAAGGATTATTCAGATGCAAACATTGTCCCAAAATCAATGTACTCTCCATTGATATTCAAATCCTCAAAATCCTCATCTGAACATCGATATTGAAATATGATATCGTACAAATTGTGGTTTCTTTTTAAAGCAAATTTTATGCTTTAAATTAAATACATTTTATTTATTATGAATGTGCCGGAAATTTTTCAGTACTTTAGAGGGTTCTGCCATTTTAGATGTTATGCTGTTCCTGTCTGATTTATCAAATGTGTCATTTAAATCTCCAGTCATTTCTATATCAGTCTGAAGGCCTTGCAGTAAAGATTGCAATTCATCCAAAAATGCCAAGTTTCCCACTGGTGATACATACAAGGAAATGAATGTATATTTTCCCCCCAAATCAACAAATTTAAAATCAAATACCTTCCTCATCTGCAGGTGGAGAGAATAATGTCAGAATAAATACAGGTTTAAAAGTCAGGAGCATTGATAGTCCTATTTTAAAATGACACTAAAATCCTCACAATATTTTAAAAAGCTCTGTAAAATGCAAAAATAATAAAAAAATATTAAAACAAGGTAAAAAGAAATAATACACAGTTATAAAGCTCAGGAATTATCAATGTGAAGTTACAATGGGTTGATTGTGTTTCATGTGATTTAAAAAATAAAATGTTTGCAAAAAATCCACTTACAATATGCTAAAAATGGCAAGAATACTTAACCTTTTACTACCAGTGACATATTTAGCCAATGTCCGCCTGGAATTTCCTTCCCCTTAAACATTTGTTATATCTCTGCAGCAGAACATAGCAGGAGCCTGGTTCAGGTCTTAAATTGAAGCTAACCCCCTTGGCTTTGAGTGTGAAAAGTCAAATTTCTTATATTTCTTAATGTGTCCACTCAGCAGACAAACATATGAAAAAAACCAAAAAAACAGCTGGCGAACATTTTTTTTTTGGTCTTCAGAGGTCAGATTTTTCAACTATATGCATGTCAAGGACCTGGGAATGATTTGAAAACCTTGTTCTAGGTGGCTACTAGCTTGGATAAAAATTTTGGACAAATGGATCAATTAGAAAAAAATCTACATCATGTTTTGTGAAGACTGGACCTGGAATGAAATTTCACGCCTATAATAAAAAATCATAAAAATATTGAAAATAATAAGATTAAAAACCATTGCAATTGCTATAAAAACCTTAAGACACTGCTAGAGAGCCTTTATCTGCTGTTATGCAATGAAAAAAAAACCTCAGAGTTGCCTTCTGGTGTGAAAAAAAGGAGCACTGATAAGAAACTGATAAAAAACTGATTGATTATCCCTTCTGAGTCAATGATTGACAGCTAAAAATGCAGCCTGAAGCTTCTAGAGGAAGTCTCACCCCCTAAGGGTGGCTGAAAATACAAAGAATGACAGCGGTTTTTACCAATCAAATCGCCTTATTTCTGGCGCTCGTTCTTCAAACATTTATTACGTAATCAGTAACGTTTACTTGTCTCTAGCTCTTGAGATAAATTAGTCTGGGTTATTTTGGATATATATCATGCTCCAGAATAAGGTAAAAACATGGGATATATATATATATGCTGGTTTTTGCTTTTGCGGTATTGTTGGTAAAAATGTATGATATTGACATGCTGGGCTGGCCAGGTGATCGGGTGTTTTTATTGGGATTCTGCTAGTTCATTAATTTATTGGTTTATTGCATAATAGTGTCATGTCTGTGGAAACAAACTTTATGATTTTGTTGTGGTGATATTTGAGAATACGTGCATGTGAGAAAATTTGTGGAGCGGTTTCAAACAAACGTTGTTTATCTCGCGTTTATCTTAAAAATAATAAGTGTCATCTGGGGAGACAGGAGTGGTCCTCGGTGACCGCGATCCGGACTAAGTTAACAGGTGTGTAATTTAAAAAAAAACAAGGTAAAAATAAATGCTAAATGGGTTTAACATTCAGGAATGTAATTGGTCAGATGCTTACGATAAGTGATGCTGGTGTTTCGTGTGATTTAGCGAATTCAAAAAAATATTCATTTTAAAAACGGCAAGAGCTCGTATGAAAAAAAAGTTCGTAAGTATCTTTGTTACAACAGCCGCGCCAGAACTATTCAGATACTGTACATCAGAAAAGTACCTGAACTTGACTGGTTTATATTCAGTTATGTGCATTGGGAACGAAAGGGAGACTTAGATGGATTTTATTAGGGGTTTAGTAATCAGAAAATTTATTTTTAAACGTTTGTGCCTACAAGCAGAAATAACTTCCTGCTTTCAGCGCTTTTTTTGTTTCTGCTTGTAACCTCGAACAGAGAAACCCAGTACTGACTCACAGAAACACCCCGGAGTTTCTGTGTTTCTGGGATTTAAGAGGGATGTATGCAGCGGTGTTATGAGTCTGGAAGGAGGAGATGCGCATTCCGCACGGGGAGCGTAGAGCAATGAGCCGCACCTGCTGCGCGCTGGGTCCTGTCCTATATAACCGCTGAGCACGGACACAGAGTCTCCAGCCAGTGCTTGAGATTTATGATTTCAATGTTTTTTTTTCCTTTTGAGCAGAAGATGGATTTCTTCCTCTAGTTAAAGTTATTGGAGTTGTGGTTACTGTGCTAGACCGTCGGGAATAAAGATAAGAGTGCTTTCTTGATACTTCACAAGAGTATACATAATTCACGAGCTGTATTAAAAAAAATGAACTGGAAGAAAAGCAATAGGGCTGGAGTTTATAGACTGTGATGCAAATACGAGAGTAGGAGAGGAGGGGACTAGTTCAGGAGCACAACCGGCCCTCTCCTGCCCATTCTCCCACCAGGGTCTGTTGTAACCCAGTGTGAAATTCAGCTCCTTGCAGTTCAGCTTTTGATCACTCAGCTGCTTTGCCCTGGGAATATGGGGCAAATAAAGGAGATAGCAACCAGACTAGAGGGGGAGTTTTTATTCCTAAGGGATGACTTGTTTTACAACAGCAGACAACTTAAAGAAAAAAAAAACCTGTGTTCTGCTGCTCCAGGTTGGTTCCACTGGGAACAAGTGTGGCCAGGAGCTCATGAACAGTAATTAGGGGTTGTTTCCACAAGGGGGGCTGGAGTAAGTTAGATGTCAAGGGCAATAAAACTCATTAGACCTAATTGACCAGTTAAAGTGAGTTGTTCTGCTTTCTGCACAAACACCAGTGCTCTCTTCTCAATGTGTGGGTGAGTCTGTCAGTGATATAACAGCTAGGCAGGACTTCCACTGTGGTCTATTTCATCACCTGTGCCCCCATCTTCCAAAGACAACAGTCCAATCTAGCATAGAGTGTCCCGGACTGATAGTGACTGACAAATAGTGACCCCTTAATGGAGGAAACTTTAGCTTTTGTAGGTAATTATACCACTTGACAATGTTACAGGTGTTGGGGGGGGGGAACCCCTAGTGATCCCACAGTCTCACATAGACAATGGCCAGTCTACACAAACCTCCAGTCAACACAGCCTTACAGCGTACACAGATTTCTAAACTGATCAGGATCGTTATCTTTGTCTTATGCATAATAATGTTCACCGCTCTGTCCAGCAAATTAATAATAAACTTTATTTTATATAGCGTTTTAAACGAATAAGTAATTAGATTGCTCATAAACCTAATCACTTGCTTTTTCTTTTTATTTAGGCTCAGATTTCAACTATAGATCGTATTATTAATAACCATAATAACAACCAACCAACAAAAACAACCATATAAACATAATACCAACCAAAAACATAGATAACGACCACAATACAAAATCAAATATATCAAACCAATATACTCTCGCAATTCCTACAATTATCATAATCCCGCCCCTTATGCAAAACCAAACCCTCCTCCCATCCCAGTTTCTCCTCTTTATCATAAACAAAATCCACTTCAATTTTCAACATAAAGCCTTACTGCTTGCTGGGTTTTTGAGGGGGGGTGTCTTTTGCTGGAAATCTCGCCTGCTTCTACTTTACGAGTACAACCCCCTCTCTGCAGGAGTGCTGGCTGTGACGAATTAAACCGGTTTCACAAGTATTGTAGGAAGTACAGTGTTAACTGGTAGATGGGCACCTCAATTAAGTCGCTTTAACATGCTAATGCATTGGTGTATCACTTTATTTTTTAACAAACATTTCTTTGAAAAAATTAAACGTTTCCCTTGGTCAGAGATTAAATAAAACCTCACTCGCACCAAACAAATTTATATTTCTAAATATCACAACATGATCGAATTTAAGTCTTTTTAATAACAATGAACAGTCACATATGCGTTACAAAATAAACATTTATATTGATTTGAATTGCGTTTTGATTTAAATCGTAAACTCGTGTTTAAATATATGTGTTTAAAGGCGATATACTGTATAAAAGCGCTGATTCTTATGGAGTGTGTTCCGCCGGGGATTCAAAAATTTATTTTTTTTAATCGTGTATCTAAGGAAAATTGCAGTATAACTTTGTTAATGCACAAACAGTGGCATGTTACATTATAATTTGGGTGTCTCCCCTTGCCAGAAAGCTCTAAATTGCATTTTGAGTGCGGTTTTTGACTTTTTCTAAATTGCAACCCATAAATAAAGCTGATAAAGCTTAGACTAACTGTATTCTAAACTGTATTACAACGTAAATTGCAAAAATGCACTTGGAATCTGTCCAAGCCCTCCTACGAAAATTATTTAAACTGCGACACGGATCACTCATCTCTAAATAAACTTTATTTTATATAGCGTTTTAGGCGAATAGGTAATTAGATTGCTCATAAACCTAATCGCTTTTTCTACATAAACACAGCGTGATTGCTCTCTGAAAATGCTTTTCCTTTATATTTAGGCTCAGATTTCAACTATAGATCGCATTATTATAAACTTTCTTGGAAAAATGTCTTTTATGTAAACCATGTTTGCTATTAATTCATTTAGGGCTAAAATACGTTCATTGTCTTCCAATCGAGTCGAGTTGACATTAGAAGCTTGCCACTCCCGGACTGTTACACCAATGCATTAGCATGTTAAAGCGACTTAATTGAGGTGCCCATCTACCAGTTAACACTGTACTTCCTACAATACTTGTGAAACCGGTTTAATTCGTCACAGCCAGCACTCCTGCAGAGAGGGGGTTGTACTCGTAAAGTAGAAGCAGGTGAGATTTCCAGCGAAAGACACCCCCCCTCAAAAACCCAGCAAGCAGTAAGGCTTTATGTTGAAAATTGAAGTGGATTTTGTTTATGATAAAGAGGAGAAACTGAGATGGGAGGAGGGTTTGGTTTTGCATAAGGGGCGGGATTATGATAATTGGAGGAATTTGCGAGAGTATAATGGTTTGATATATTTGATTTTGTATTGTGGTCGTTATCTATGTTTTTGGTTGGTATTATGTTTATATGGTTGTTTTTGTTGGTTGGTTGTTATTATGGTTATTAATAATACGATCTATAGTTGAAATCTGAGCCTAAATAAAAAGAAAAAGCAAGTGATTAGGTTTGTGAGCAATCTAATTACTTATTCGTTTAAAACGCTATATAAAATAAAGTTTATTATTAATTTGCTGGACAGAGCGGTGAACATTATTATGCATAAGACAAAGATAACGATCCTGATCAGTTTAGAAATCTGTGTACGCTGTAAGGTTTGCGATTTAAATCAAAACACGAATCAAAATCAAGACATTTAATATACATATACATACGGTATACAGTACAGTTTGCATACGGTAATATGCTTATGTTCCTAAATCAATCTCTTTTATGAGCATGTGTAAGGCATGGTGAATCGATTCTCAAAAATTACTGTACTTTGCATGATTGGAAACAAATGCGTGATTGCGAAATGCTGTGGTGTTACTTTTACAAAGACGGTCAATGAAAAAAAGAATGTGGACCAGGGCAATACTTTGAGTTTACAGCTTGTCCAAGGTCATTTATTATTAATACTATTATTAATATCTTCGTTAAAGACTTTGATGGCTACAGCTCAAACATGAGAGGTTGAGCTTTATTAGCTCCACCTTGCGGAAATTCCGGATACTATTATTTTGCTAGCGGTATTTACCGGTAACTTGCGGTATTTACCGGTAACTTGCGGTAGACTGCGTACAGCATACCGGAAAATAATGCGGTATCGCCCGCGCATTTTGAATGGCTGCATCTGTACATTGTGACAAAAACAAATTTCAAGTCCATTATGAGCACACACAGCATATTAAAGATGGGTCTGTGCACTGTAAAGGAATCTCAGTAACTTTAGCTAATAAACCTGAAATGTCATTTCTTTTACTGCTTGTTCTTTAAGGTACTAACTCATTGACATTATGTAGATTAAAATAAGACTATTCACAAAGAAAAAGCATTTATCACAAATGTATCATGCCAAATAAACTCTAGTAATCAAGAGGAATTAAGAAAAGGAAACAAAACCATCTTTTGAGGATGCCAGATAGAAATGTAAACACACACTCAAACGTGGGGCCAATCTTACCAGAAATCAATTAACACACCAATGATCTTGGACTGATGTCTGAAAACCAGAGCAAACAGTACAATATTAAGGTACTAAAGCTATTAGTAGAACAGATCTAGCTTCTCAACATAATACCTATGTCTGAACTTCATTGAATAGTGACACTTCAATCTTTCATATTCAATATTTTTCACAAAATCAACAGCTGAGAACAGACCGCCCTATAACTTTATCCAGTGGTTTTCAGAGCAGAGACATCCGTGTGGGCAAGAGTTCTTTCCCTGAGGTCCACTGCACGTCAGCTAGCCACGTTCTGGCTGGGTCGTGTGTACTCCTGGGAACGTCGCCTGTAATGAATATTGGGGACTTTGTGCAAATTAATAACGTGAGCATATTAATATGATTTGTGTTGAAGCCAAACATAGACAATCACTGTTAAAACTTGAATTCAACCTCCAGTGTCTGCTTTTGAAATGCTGATCATCACCCGTCTTCTGGCTTCTAGATGCACGTGTTAATGGATATTTCTTGTCTTCTTTTTTTCCCCCATATGCTCTTCTCTGTATCATTAAGTACTTCTGGGTCATTTCATGTACCTCGTGGCATCTTGGCTGGTGGTGAATGGCAGGCAGCTGCTCTAAAAATAACATGCCTATTAATATGATGTTGAAGACAAAACCAAAACAATACAACTTTGTTTTGCACTTTACAATTTATCACAAGCTTGTCATATTTACAGTCATCAACTGATTTAGGCTGCTGTTCCTGTGAAAAATGTCCTTTGTTTAAGAAAGATTCAATTTAAAATCTTTAGGTTTTAAATATAAACCACTGGCAATATGGTAATCACTTTTACAACTTTTAAGAAGTCGCAAGATAGCTCTACAACTATGTTGTCCTTAACCTATTCAGAAACTACCACTAATATTGTAAGAAATTGTTCTCTAGACTCTAGATCTTGTGGGCTCTGTTCTCGATGAATTGGAAAGGTGTCGTTCATGAAGTCCAGTACTCTGTCGATCTCTCTCTTACCAAGAGACTACCCATCTAACGCTGCTGGAAACTCCAGTGCCTGGTTTGGGAATGCCGTGCTATTCAGATTCTATCAATAAATTTCAAGAATGGTTCACCTTTTTGTTTACACTGTGGCATTTCTTTGCAGTAACAATTGAGTGGGATAGTTATCTGCCTTCTATACTCTTCTGAAAATCATGTATCTTTTTAGCAGTCCCATATCCCTTCCTTATATCCTTGCTGATGAGAATGAGAAATGCTATTTTCAAGACATTAACACGAATATAATTTTTACATTAATTCCAAGGTACAAGAAAATGAATATCTTCAAAATATGCACTTTAATATACTTACTTAGTTTCTTTTTTGGAAATGGTCAGTGAACCAACCACTCCAGAGCTTGTCCTTCAACCTTGAAATTATTTCCTGGAAATGCTGTAATCACAGAGGAGCTCTTCTCCCCTCAACAATGTCCCTTTTTGTCACAGACAGAATTATGACAGGCTGTTCGTTGATTATAAATGACTTTCTTACAGCCCTTACATTGTCTTTTCTCTTTGATGGATTTATCCATCTTCTGATTTGCCTCCTTATCCGGGAGGCAGGCTCAGTGTTTTTCACGAGCATCAATGCACAGTTTTTGTGCAGGTTCATCTGAAAAGAAAAGACATCTCATGTCTCCCTCTGTCATCTGTGAGCTTCAGCAGTTGTCTTTGTGATGACCTTGCCGTTGTAATCACACACCACCTCTCCCTTCTGGAAACACCTGGAAGTCACAAACTTCTTCCCCTTCACAGGATCGTCAGTGATGCTCAGGCCTTCCCAGATTTGATACTTTATCAACTTTTTAATTTGCATGCCATTTGGTGGCAGTCCTGTGTTGGGCTTCCACTTCTCAAGCACTTCAGACACTGTTGATACATTGGCTGACCAGTCCATCTTCTCCGTCTCCTTTCACAGCTGCTGACCTGGGCAGTACAGCGCAGTTTAGTGAAGTAAAGATGAAACGGCTGATAAAACACAAATAAAATGCAATTAAGGTACATTCCAGATTTTCTTAAATACCGTACATGATTGGAGCTATGCAGGTGGAGGTCTTTTGTTCGGTATTAACATGGATTTTAATTGGCTTCTATGAAAATTGGCCATGGTGTGAGTGAGTCCTGTGATGGACTGGTGTCACATTATGGGTGATACAGTACTTTGCATCCACTGCTTGCCAGGATGGTTCCAGTTCTACCACAACCCTGAATTGAGTGGATGGGTATATCAATGTAGCCATCAACTTGCATGTTCCTCTTCTTCACTCAAGCCAGCTGTTGTTTGAGGTTTTGTGCTCTTTAATAGGAATTATGACCATTTTTGTGCCCACTTGTTGAAACAACACTTTCTTTGCACCCATTCCTCAACCTGTAATAGCGAGAAAATAAAAATGAATACACCAAACTGTAAAAATCCCATATATGGAATTTCTTACTTTTGTTGTATGAAAGTATTCTTACTGTCATGTTCTTTACCACCCCTGGGTGCTACAGGTGCTTCAGCTGGAGAAAGGCCTGCAGGTAATACAGTACAAGAAGCTGCTCAGGCAAGGTGATGTCTTGCCCAGTCTGTGCAACACATCTCTCTTTGCAACACTTTGCAACACCTTCCAGCAATCCTTCGTACTTGGTTCTGGACTCTGCAACTGTCTATATCTGTGGGAGAAATTAATACTCATCAACTTTTTTTGTATTCAGATTAAAAGTACAACTGAAAGAAGTTTTAAAATGAAAATGACCTATTTTTAGTAATCTCTTGGCAACATTCTTACTGTTCTTCTTCTGAATATCCTTTAGGATACTTTGGAAGTTGATGATGAGGTTAGCCAGGCTGGGATCCTCTACTTTCACACTGATATCATTTAGGATGTAGCCTGGAAAATGGTTTATGTTCTTAATATAATTAGCAATGATTTGGTGAGACAGTCCAGTGGTCTTCATTTGGTTACAATAATTGTTGTTTTGGATAGGCCCTTTACAAAGTTTAAGGAAGATGCAGATGGATCCATAAAAACAGGAATCTGGAAACATTTTCTACCTGACAAATGTAGAGTCACTATGTTTATGGCTGAGATTTCACATGGGTGAATTTTAAGCTAAGGAGTAAAAACATGTGCTATGGAAATATCACTGCTCAATTTTAAATGCCTTTAAAAATAAATACCTCCTGAGAGCAATCTGCCACTCCAAGATCCTTGGTAAGGTCCTGTTTAAACCCAGCCAGGTGAGGAGCATCCAGGGAGTGCGTTCTGTCCAGTCCAGCCTGGGTCACCGTCTTCCTGAGAGCCTGCTGATGGCTTTTAAGAACTGGGGGGACAGTAGGAATACAAAATACACATTTAAACATTTTTACTTCTAAGACAAACTAGAATACAAGTATAAAACAAAAGATACATTTGGAAAAAATAGAAAGTTCTCCAGAACTCACATCTTCCCCTTCCTCTTCCACTTCAGTCTCTGGCATCTCTTCCTCCTGGACAGCAGCCTCTTGCTCCGGGCATCTGGACCACTGGTATATCATTTTAACATACCCTTACATAAAGGTAAAGGTTAGAAATGAAACAGAAGAAGCCTTATAAATTATAAATATCTTACCTTGCTGATGTGTCTTCAGGATTCCACATAAAACAGTCCATGGATTCCGCCAGTCTCACATTCTCACCACACATGAGCCCTATGCTCTTGCAATCCCCGACCTGCCCATTCCTCAGGTGATTCAACAAGTCCTTCCTGGCCTGGAGAAGGAACTTGCTGATCTCCTCTGCTGAGGCTCATTTCATACACACCCTCTTTAGGTGAAGAGGAAACTGGTCAAATGTCTTCAGGCAGGTCTTGCACACCAGAGGAATCCTCATGGGTCTCTTTTGAAAATAAATAACTTTTGTGTAAAGGAACAAGTCAAGACTGTTTCAGTTTCTTAACCGAGCCTTAATTTTCTCTCCAATAGCTTCACCATATTGTTTATTGTATTTTTATCAGAATTATACCTTGCTCTAAATTAATGACTTTATAAAACAACTTAACTCTTACTTGGTCTTGTTCGCAGTCTTTCCAGTAGAAGTCGTTGTAGAATTTAAAAACTGCTGTGATAATTTGGTCTGCCCGAGTGTCCTTCCCTAACCCAGTATTGATAGCTTGTGTACTGTAGGGTCCAAAGGTGGTGTTCTGCAATTTCCTCCCATAATGTTTCTTTGATCAGTTGGAAGCAAGTGTGAAAGCTTCCTCCCAGTGGGGAAGCTCAAGATCCTCTAGTTGTATGACAGATTTTGCTCTTCGAGGATCTGCAGTGTGGTGTGAAGCCAATTTTTGGCATTGCTTACCAGCTTCAAATATGTGAGTTTGGGTGGCTTGGCAGGTTTTATGAGTTCCTCGGTCTTCCGTCGTAGGCTGGCGGGTGCTCGGTTCTCCCGTCCAATAAAACTGCTGTGTTTTGTAAATGGTGGACTGTTTGGATCATTTTGTAGATGATCCTGGTTCCTTGTTGGAAGGTATCCTGTCTGTTTGACATGTTTGTTGTGTAGGCAGTGTGGAGGGTGACCGTACGGTTGCGTGCGTTGTCAACTCTGGATTGATCCATACTTACCATTTAAATGCCTAAAGCTTCGTTGACACCGTTAGGTTTCCACTGTTAGGCAGCTTTACCTCTGTAGAATCTGTGGCTCCATAGGAAGACAATCTTGCCTTTCTGTGTGTCGCTATGTTTTTGCCTGGGTCTTCTTCAGGCATTGTTCTGGAACACTGTGTCCATGCTGGCCTGTTTTTATCCTGTTTTGTAAGGGGCAGTGTGTTGTAGTTCCTCCTAGGGGGCTAGTTTGTATCCTATGGTCTGTGTTCCTTCTGTACGTTTCTGTATGAGTAGGTGCAGTTTCAGTTGGTGAATGGGTTTCTGCTTTCCCTGGTGGGGATTATGCATGGACCATTAACATCTCAATAGGCAATCAGGGTCTTTTGTTTTCCTCCCTAGTAGGACTGTGCAAGCTGTGCGAGTTTCCATAGCTGATTGGTTTCAGTTATTCTTCTGTTTGTTGCGTGTTAGTATGGTGAAGAGTTCCAGTCCCTGTAGGATCTGGCTAGTTAGGAGAGGGGAACAAAGCTCCTTCTCCCAGATTTTATCCGAGAGGGGACCATCTGGGACAAGGAGAGCACTCTCCTTCCAACGACTAAAACCCTCCCGGTTTTTCTGATGTTCAGGTCTTGTGTAAAGATAGTATTAAGTCTTTTGATCCACTCCCTTTCCTTTTTCTTTGTTTCTATCTCTGTCCAGTTGGGGTTGCTTTCCAGTCCCGTGGTTCCTGATGTACCTGTGTTGTGTCAGCTGGGTTCGGATGGAGTTACCCGTTCCCCCCACATAGGTCACCCCGCACTTTTTGCACTGGATGCTGTAGATGGCGTTATTGATGTTTTCTGAGAGTGCCCTTTGCAACTGGAAGATTTCTTTAGTTTCTTTGTTTTGGATCATTGTTTTCTGTTATGAAATGTTTGGCTCTTGGTGTATATGATCTGTTTTGTACAGGTTTTAGCTTGCTTTGGACTAATTAATGCTGAAGGTTTTTGTTTTTTTCTGTGTGCAGATATGATTTTGTGCTCCCTTAGTATGTTTGTGTTTTCTAATATCATGGTTTTTGGTTGGTTTTTATGCTGAGTTGAGAATATGATGTGTTGAGGGGTATTTTTCTGTCATCTGGAGTTTTTCTATTTAGAAATGTTTGTGCCACATTTTTGAGGAAACTTTGTGTGTATCTTCTCTGGCATAAAGCTGGGAAGAGTGTGTATTTGGCTTCCTCAAAGTCTTGTTGTTGTGTACAGATTTTGTGGAAGTGTAGGAGTTGTGATTTTACCAGTCCTTTTAAAGTATGTTTTGGGTGGAAGCTATCCTTGTGCAGTAAGCCGTGTGAATGTGTCTTTGAAAAATACCTTGATGTCCAGTTTGTCTGTGTTGTTGAAGGAAGAAACCTTGTATGTGGTGGTGTCTAGGAAGTCTATCAGGCTACCATGCTTGGTGTATTTGAGTTTAATGGACCTGTGGTGTGTGTTGAGGCTGTTAATGATTTCTTGTAAGGCTTGATATGTGCTGCCTATATGTTTATTTTTTATATCTTTGCCCTGGGATGGACTGATGTCCTTTCCAGGGTGTAGCCTCCCATGTGTCTATTTCTTGCCACGTTTTAAAGTGGAGTTACAATCTTACTATTTTTACAGTTTTAAATTGACATTTACAAATGTATATTGAAGCAGCTACCCACCTGAACTAAACTATGTCAGCATGTGTAGTCTGCAAAGGAACAAGTAATAGGTTTATTCCATACTGAAAAGAGAAGAGAGAAAACTCAATGTTTCGGCTGTGAAGCCTTCTTCAGGTGTGAGAAAGACAAGGCAGATTACAAAGATTAAATAGCACAGAAGAACAAAAGCTGGGAGAGGGGAGGAGGCAGGAGCAGCAGAGAGGCCACACAGGAAGTGCAAAATGGAGAGAGGTGAAGAAAGGTGTGAAGTCAAAACCTGCAAGAGAATAGAGAAGATTACATTAAAATAAGTCAGTCATTGAGAGATCCTGGCTATTTGAGGTGAAAAGAAAAACTATGGGCTTGGAGAAATCTTTAACCTTCCCAGCCCTAATATGTTCTCTGAAGCATTCTCCTAGTCTCCTTTCGGTTTCCCAAATGTAGATAGCTGGGCATTTTTTGCAAGAGATACAGTAAATGAGATACAGGATGTTGTCAGGGTTATCTGGAATTGTCCTGTGATGCCCTGAATGTCGTTAGATATGTATTTGCCAGTGATGCAGCGAGTGCTATTGCAGGGGAAGGTGCTGAGTGTGAGGGAGCTGTGAACAAGAAGCTTATGTGGTGGTCAGCGATAAGAGATGATTGGGCGGTCGGAAAAAAGAGTACCAATGGAGGGATCGTCCTGTAAAATGTAGTCATTGTTAATGATGGTCCTGGGGATAGAAATTGGGTTAGGGTGGTAGGGAAGCACCGAGGGAATGCAGTTGTGAGACTGGGAGTTCCTGATTGAGTTGATGATCCGAGGGCTGTTTTTGGCCCGGGAGTAGAATAAAGCGACACCTTTCATCAAACATTTTGACAGGTACCACGCCCCCTTTTTCAGCCAATGGGAGGCCGCCATGGGCAGATGTCCTGCCCCCTTATCGGCCAATGGTGCAATGTTATGGGCGGATGTCCCGCCCCCTCGAGAGCCAATGGTGTGTCATAATGAGTGTTGTTGTCCCGCCTTCCACCCCTAGCAGCCCCAGGCCTCAGGGTCCAAATGCCCACCACCACATCCCCTTCGATTTATAAATAAGTGTGTGAAAGAGCGTATTAGCAACGAGGGATGGAAGGTGATCATGTCTGCTGCAGGTTTGAATGCAATCTATTATAACCCTAGGGAATCGGCGGTGTGGGAAGTCTGGTGAGTGCCGCGAGTTTCTGGGATGTGAGCGCACGCATGCACGCACGCACACACGCACACTGACTGACTGACTGACTGAGTAAAGTGTCACAGAAAGAACTCGCAGGACAAATAGCATGTGAAATGTGAACCACTTTATTTCATCAGTAGGTTTTAAATTACAGAAACATCCCAGTATACACTTTTAAACTTTTCACACACATTACAGACTACTGCTTGCAATCGCCAATTAAATGTTGGTGCAGAAAATTAGTTGTAGCTATCGCCCCAACATTGTTCAGAAACTCAGCAGCATCTGAAAAAGCATTCATAACGCCCTTTCTCTCGCCATTTCTATAGCCGTGAACACCGAACTGGGCGACCCTAACAGAGCAAATAAATTAGCCTGAGTGATCAGAGGGACGGTGTTACCACAGGTTCTATGTAAAATACGTTGTAGTTTTGGAATACACACCGCTGAATCCGCCAGGCTTCAGTTTCTGATCTGAAAACATCAGAATCGCAGTAATTTCACTCATGTTCTTTACATGCACATCTATCTCTTTAACAAATTCAAGGACATTAGCATTCAGTTAATTGATTTTCATTTCAAGCTTTGCAGAAAGAAGAGTGTAAAGCACTTTTTGTAAGAATTCTTACGTATACATTCGAAATTTTTCATTCTTCTCACGATGGCACACCTGTGTCTATAAAACAGAGTGAAAGCTCTATTCACATTGCGAGTATTTCACAGCCCTGGTTTTACAGAGATCTTTTTTCTTTTCTGTAAAAATAAGTATAAATAAGTATAAATAAGTATAAAATAAAATACAAGTTTTGCAACGCACCAAAAGTCACGTGTAGTATTTTTCCATCTACCTTTACAAGTAAGGAGCGTACATACTCATATGGCGAGCGGTCGTCAATTATTTTTCTCAGCAAGTGCTTTATACTCCGCTCAGTATCATCTGTAAAAGTATAGGCACCCAGGCCACTGGCGATGTACAGAACAGCCGATAAAATTCGGGCTAAACTGAGACACTTAAATATTTCTAATGCGGCAAACAACACATCTTTGTACTGTAACATGACCAGGGGAAGGGTCATTCATAACAGGTATTTTCGGAATGACCTACTTAAAATACTAGATATGGACCTTAGCAAAATGGCTGCCAAAAAGAATCAGCTGACCGGTACATGGAAAGGGTCTACCCTGAGAAACAATGAGACACAGCTGAGCCGCATCAGGAACCGAAATATAAGTGCCCCGGAGGCAGTGAACAGGGCGGAAGCCGATAAGGTGAATGCGGTTTGGAGGAAAAGAGAGGAAAGAGGTGTATGTTAAAGATCGGGCTAAAGAATAACGGACTACTGAAAGGAGAAAAGGTTTATGGTTTTTGGATTACGGACACTGGATAAGGATACATCGCGGATTGGCTTTATTACGGACTTTTGGAACTCGGATCGGATCAGGATTAAGGGAACGGATTACGGACTGTATTTGGAAGATAGTTGGAGGAAGAAAAGCCACGAAACTCAGGAAAGAAAAGTGTGGTGTGAGTACTACTTTCATTTACATAAACTTTCCCCCGGAGACACCACAGTACCCATCCGCGCACCCGACAACCAGGCATGTGTGACCCCGTTGACCTGGATGATTAATCAAACAGGCCGCACATTCATCAACCACAACCCCCTTTAAACAATGGTTGAAGGTGCAACATACCACCGACTTTAAAATCTGATCCATAGCATCGGGCTCATTAGAGCCATCGTTAGCTAAACTAGGTTGAACATCATCATTAATCACATTTTGGCGAACACACATGAACAGACAAGAAACATTCAAGCTTGATGGTAGTTTGAAGATTGATGCGTCGACCTCTTCGTTATTCTATTAAAGGAAAAAAGAAAAGGAAGGCTTAACAAAATAAATAGGCATGCTTTTTACCTAAAATATTTAAATTGTAATGCCTCTTTTGTGTTAGAGTTCTTTGTTTGCTTCGAACTTGCTGTGGTTTAATATTTACCATTTGTAGCAACTCTTCATCAGTCGTTGACGGACCCCCAACACCTGAATCACCATCAGAGTTCACATGACAGCCACTGTCACACACCACTGAGTACTGGGTCAGCTTTTGCTAAAAAGAAGACAAAGTGTTGAAAACGAAATACGCTAAACGCAGATTGAAACAACAATTCCACTATCAGAAAAAATATTTTAGCAACCTACTTCTTCAGTTTGCATAGCAGAGGAATCCGATGATTCACTACTCAAAGAAGCCATCTTCGCAGCAGTCAATATCGGGGCCTCACAGCTCAGGTGTCACACTTCAAAACTGGCAAGTCGGCTAATTTAAGCATAAACTCCAAATTTGTAACCATGCTCAAGACATTTTTCAAATGGTTGTGATGTTTTAGAACTCCCCACCATATCCCCCCGCCCCAAAATCACACGTGTTTTATCGAGAGTGAAAGGTAATCACGTTGAATTAAAATATGTAAGCTTATTTCAATGACAAATTCTCAACAACTTTTCAAAAGTTTGAAATGATTTTCCACGTACCGTGAACGTAAAGTCTTTAAACCTTAAAAATATTAACATGCAACCCAAGCCTCAAATGATGTGTGTTTCTCTAGAAAAGAAATTACATTGAATCAAAAAATGTAAAACTTATTTTATCTTTTGAGAAGAGCATTGTAGGGCGGGTCTTTATATTTTAGTGGATAGGTCATAAAAGTGTTAAAATAATTGAATAAGACATTTAGCAGCGATAACTTATAAGCACGAGCAAAAATTGATCTTTATAACGCTTATAGATTTTAACAATATAACAGACTTTACTAAAATGTTTACTTTTAAAATAAATATTACATCACAACATGTCCACACCCAGGCACCTGCCGTTAAAGGTTATGGGATGTAGAGATACAGTATATAAGGTTCATGATAAGAATAAATGGCTGGCGATAAACCTTTCCTCGATCCTTTGCGGACTTGTAAAACTGTTCATGATCAGAATAAAAAACGCTCACGCTAATACACAAGCACCCGTGTCTCGCCAAACCTGACAAATAAACAGACGGAAAAGCCGCACTGCACGTGTGAACAGGGGAATGAGCGAGCGAGCGGGGATAGGGCACCTCCTGCGCTTAAGAGCTTACAGCACCCGGTATTCCCAGGCGGTCTCCCATCCAAGTACTAACCAAGCCCATCCCTGTTTAGCTTCAGAGATCAGACGAGATCAGGTGTGCTCAAGGGGGTGTGGCCATAAGCGAGAGCAAAGCTCGCTGGCACCCTTCTTATAGAGAGGACCTTTTACGACGCTGCTTTTTTTCCCTTGCGTTTTTCTCTTCTTCCCACGTTCTCTCTCTTCACTGCCTTCGTCCCCGCTCTTTTTCACTTCAGCCTTTCACTCTTGCTTCCTTCCAATGAGGACGGAGCTGCGGGAGAAAGGGCGCTATAGAGGATCTATGCAGACTTGTAAAACTGTTCATGATCAGAATAAAAAACACTCACGCTAATACACAAGCTCCCGTGTCTCGCTATACAGATGCAGCCATTCAAAATGGGTGAGGTATTTCGCGGCATACCCCGGTGGGCGTGTCGCAGTATCACGCGGTATGACGCAGTTAACGTGGTGTCACGTGGTTAACTATCCGGCGTCGCCTTGTAAAACCGCCAGGGGGAGCTTAACCTCTCATGTACAGCATTTGAGCTGTGTATTACAGCATGTTAATCATCAGTCATTAAAATGTTGGTATATTTTATGAAAGCAAGATTGCTCAGTTGGACAAAAGTACACAACCTACCTTTATCAGAAATATTTATGCATCAAAGCCTTTACTGAAGATATTACTAATAGTATTAATAATGGATGACTTTGGACAAGCTGTATACTCAAAGTATAATTTCTTTAGCACATTTGTACAAGCACTTGGAATCTGTCCAAGCCATACTTTGTCAGGCATTTTGTTTTACTTCAACGGGCATAAAAACTTCCTTGCTTTTAACAGGGCGTTTCATAATTTCTAACTACGAAAATGATTTAAAATGCGACACCTATCATTCAACTAGAGCTTAAAATATCACAAGGATCCTCAAGAGCACAGCAAAGAGTGTATTAAAAGACACTTGTATTTATCAACGCTTTCTTTTCCGTATACCAGATTTTATGGAACCACTTCAGAGGGGTGTCAGCCAGTCAGATTCCAGGAATCGGCACTTTAAAGGAAAAATACACACCGGTATTCCATTTCTCCCTAACGATTTTAAGCATCGAAGTATTTAACTAGCATGTGAAATAGCGTGTGAAAAAGTGGTAGTTTTAAGCTTTTCTGCTAATATAATATGGAATCGCGTATCTAAAGAATTTAATAACGGTATTCGTGTGCTGCGACAGGGCTGTGTAGGGCTGTTTTGCCTGCCTGTCCATGCGAGCTGTCTTGTAGCCGACTGGTCTAGGTGCGTGACTACCAGCTGGCAGGTTGTGTGTTTGAATCCAGCTGGTGCTGGACTTTTCATTTAACAAACATTTCTTCGAAAAAATAGAATAGCGATATTATGGACAATCAATTGACTTTTATATTTCAAAATATCGCAACATGATCGATATTTGCGATATTTTGAACATATCTTCCCTTCTGACAGCGGTTCCTGCTTCTATTGTGTGTGTGTGTGCAACAGAGTAAATTTTTATAGAGAAATGGAGGCTGGACAGTATGCGTTACAATATAAACATTTATATTGATTTAAATCGTGTTCTGATTTAAATCGCAAACGCGTGTTTAATTATATGTGTTTTATATATTTTAATCATAATCAGGCTAATGCAACATAAATTGATACAGTATCTTTGTCTTCTAAGTATCTTAATAAACTTTCAGCATAGCTTTCTACCCATCAAGATTTATATTTCTTGGGATTTTGGGAACAAACGTGGAAGGATTAGATTATAATCGTTTTTATTTGTCAAATACGTGATTGTATTTCTGAATGTTATGTGACACCTACATTAGTTCACTGCTTTAAATACATCGAATTAAGAAAGTTATGTGTAGCACTTTAGATCTTTTTTCTGAACCAGGGAAAATCTGATCATGTTTCTCTATAACAATAATAAAAAACTTTATTTTACATATCGCCTTTAAAAGTGGCATCTCAAAGCAATACAGTAGATCGAAAAACAGTTAAAAGGGACCAAATTAAATACCAGACAATCGCAAACGCGTTTTCAATAAAATTATTTTATTCATTCAGCAGTTTGTGAGAGGGACATCCAGCAGGGAGAGACACACACACCGGTTTTCATTGACAAAATTGTTTTTTTTCCAATTCCTCTTGTCTAACAGGAATGTTTTGTTTGTGGACAGACTGTTAGACAAGAGGAAAAGACCGCCTCCTCCTACGAAGCATTAATCGCGTATCTAAGGAAAATTGCAGTATACCTTTGTTCATGCACATCATTATACAGTACAGTATCTCAATTTGTATTTTGATAAAAAAAATCGTTTGCCCAGCCACTACTGTTGTTATTGTTTTTATCCTGTAAAGCATTTCCTTTTTCTGCGTTTTCCATTTCCTTTTTCTGATCACTCGCTTTCTGGATACACATCTCACCTGTCCTGTTCTTTGTTTTCCTGGTTTGCTGATTATGCCTGCTGCGGTCCACTCCTACCCTCACACCTAAAGAATACTATTTTAAATTTCTTGGCGCAGTTCATTAACCCTTGTATGTGCTGTCCGCGCCCAAAATGCAATTAAAAAAAAGTCAAAAACCGCGCTCAAAATGCAATTTAGAGCTTAATAAGATACACTCCACAGGCAAAATTAAAGACAAAATTAAAGACGATTAAAATCTGTAATCCTTCCACTTGTACTGTGAGTCATCGGACAGTTTCTGCTTTGTGTAAGGATGGTGAGAAAGCTGTGCTCAATGTATTTAAGGGACTTAAAAGTAAAAGGAGATGCTTCATACTGCTTGACTAATTTTAAAAACCAAGTTATAAATGCAGACGCTCCCTCGGTGCCGCGCCGGGTGTAAATATCAAAGTATACATTCCCAACAAGAATTGTACCCATCTGTCATGCAAATAAAACACCTTGAATTGAATTGAATTGAGGGAGAGAGGGGGGTAGTGGGACAGAGATACTGTAGACAGACTCAAGGCAAATAAGATACTTATGGGTACGCAGGCATTCACGACAGCAACATACGAAACGTTTGCACGTACTGTATAGTTAAGTTATTACTTGGTTTTCAAAGTGCAACGAAATACAATATTGTTGTTGCTGCTGTTCTGGTTGTTTTTATCCCGTAAAGCGTTTTGAGAAGCCACCTTTAAAGGCGATATATACTGTAAAACCGCTGATTCTTATGGAATGTGTTCCGCAGGAGATTCAAATTTTTATTTATTTATTTTTTAATCGCGTATCTTAGGAAATCTCAGTATAACTTTGTTCATGAACAGTGGCATGTTACATTATCATTGGTTTTTTTAACAAGGCTCGCCAGCTAATATGAATCGAAACCTGTCTTGCTAGCTTTTAAAGTCGTGCATGTGTAAACTGTACTAGAGGGCATGCAAGTTACTCTGCCCCTTTCAGCTGCAGGGAGTCCCTCTGCTGCAACACACAGCAGACAGAACGGGAGACTATTGCCTTTCATATCTGACACCAGTGAAGTAAAAGGGGTGTCTAAAGGGGTGATTTCAGACTACATTTTAGTTACTTTATTTTGTTTACTTTTAACATTTCTGTAATTTACAGTAGATGTCACAATAGAAGCCCGAAGCCTATTATACTCAGTCTAGCCTTGGATCCTCTGAGTCCCATGACTCAGTCTTGTCTGCTTTCCTAGAATAAAACCAGTTAAGTCTTGTGTACTATGCAATTTATATTTTCCGATTCCATGCATTCCCTTAATGTTTAGAGTTTACTATATTCTCCAGACTCAAACACATAAGTACTAATAGCTCTGTCCCTTTAGGAGACTCTTTGCAGTACTGTGTCCCACTACCCCCATGAATTCTTTAGGTTGGGTCTAATATTTTCCAGTAATATACAGAATGGGATACAAAATGCTGTCAGGCAGGTAACAGAAAAGAGAAAAATATAAATATTTCCATTTTACAGACGTTCACACATTTATAACATTTTGGCTCAATAAAAAGCTAACCCAATAATTTAATGTGATAAAGTATAGTTTGGATGTTTATACATTCATGTTAATCGTATTCTTGATTCATTTCAATAAGTGTTCATGTTTCATTTGCTAACTTAGAGCATATTGTGCAATGAAGAATAAAATAGCTGCATGACAAGTGACTTCCTTCTCTCAGTGGAAATTAAAAGGTAGCCTGATAAATTATAATAAGACAGTAAGAAAGGTTCCAATCAGGAGGAGACAATTCTTTCCATTTTTTTTGTTTGATTGCTGGTAGCAAACTGATCTGAGGATCTACTCCAGCTCTTTCTCTTTTTATCATACAGTAGATTTTATTTTCTTGCTTTCTGAAACACAATATAACAAAAAATAACCTCACAAACTCAAAGAAAAAATCCTTACTCCCCCCCCTTCCCTTGGCAGTACTTCCTCCCATGCTTTTAACTAAGGGCATCTAAAATACTGTCAAACAGCTACAATGGTATCTCTGTACAAGGCTTTGACTGTGTCAATCACAGCACCTACCATTCCCTTACCAGCAACAACATGGATTCTAACACTCAGACATTAAAAAAAGTCAGGCCAAGAGAGAAAATACCGAGCTTTACAACATGCGGTACCAGTAACATTTTACCCACAGTAGACTCACCAACCAGATGTGTTTCAGTTTCTGTGATAAGCCTAGATTAATCATATCCTCTCCTCTAGTAGGAGCACCAAGTGTAAACATGTAATGCCCCTATTAAAAATAATGGCAAAACAGAAGTTCACTCTTTCTAGAACATACCTTCCTATGGACACTCCTAAAATGTATAAAATAGTGTCCACAGCATCTCATAATAGAGGCAAATGGGGAACTACAAACTCATTTCATACAATGCCATCCATGAGGGGTTAAATACACCCTGAGAGAAATTAATTTCTGGATAATTCAACGGCTGTGATTTCTGGAATATGTATTATCCCAAATATTTTCAAAAGAAATTGAATCATTTCAATTAATCTGTGCCATTCAAGTACCTGCTCCAGACAGTAACCACTGCTAAGGGTTTATATGAAGCTTGCATTAAAAGACTTTAAAAAAATGTCATGTTCCCATAAAAAAGTCATGCCTTGGAGTATAGACCCCCAAAGGAATGCCATAGACTCAAACTGCAAAATAAACACATACAGAAAGAAAGTATTTGTATTGTAATTGCAAATCCTGGTATGAGTGATTGGTATGACTTTCCTCATTACAAATCTCTTATTAGAATTTAAATTTCTCTGTAACTCCAGGTCAGAACAGAGAAAATGTAACTGCCTTAAGGAGTTTACGATTATGAAAAATAGAAGGATAAGCATGATACGTATGTCTTCTGTCATTTTCTAAGTCATGTTACTGAGCACCAAATCTTATTGAGAATATGAATCCATTTAAGGTTTATACCATTAAAGTAAAGGTTTATTCCATGCTGAAAATGTTTGTACCAGACTTTTTTGAGGCCTGTTTAATTGTGTCTGAAGTCTGATGTTGTAAATTTTATTGTTAAAAAGATCCATGAAAATGTCACTACTAAAGTTAGCTGGTACTGTTGGTATTGTAAGTGGCAAGTAGAGCTCATATTTTAGATTTTGTGTAGTTGCTAGCGTTGAACTCTGTGTTGGATGCACATGAATTGAAGGAATGGGCAAACATAGCTGATGCGGATCCACAGAGCCAGCATATTAAGATGTTTATAATTAGAGGCAATTTGTTTAAATAACTAGGTATGGATACTGATGTGCAAGAGAGGTGGAAAGGCTGTTTCCTTAAGCCAGCACTATAAAATGTTTTATTCTCAGTGAGATGCTGCCATTTCATAGTGGGTTTCTAACACTGTGTATAGTTCCATCCACACAGTGCCTTTACTTCCATCCATTTCTAATCTCTTTATCCAGTACAGAGGATTTGGAGCCTATCCCAGTAAGCGACGGACACAAGGCAGAATACACCCTGGACATAGCGCCAGTCCATCACAGGACAGACAGACACAAACACACACACACCAGGGCCAGTTAAAATCTAACCTCAGAACCTTTCTTTTCAGAAGACTTAGTGTCTGTATCTGCTTCATTTTCTAATTTTGGTAGCACCTCTAACTGCTTGTCTTTCTTACATGCATTTACTTTGTAATCTGTGGTCCTTTTATCTGTTTTTACATCTACTGTATTGCTTTGAGATGCCACCTTTAATGGTGATATATCAAATAAAGTTTTTTATTATTGTTATAGGGAAACATGATCAGATTTAAAAAAATCTAAAGTATACTAGTTTGTCACTCTTCTCATTCCCTTTGCTAAATGACTTTTCATACTAATCTGATCAATCTAACTGCCAGTTTTCTGTGCTTTCTCTATCCTGCTAGATTTGCAATTATTCTGAAAATTTTCATCTTGAAATAACTCATTTCTAAATACCTTTTTCACTGTTAACATCTTGCAGCAACTCTGCGACAAAATATACACTCTGACAGTTCATCCTGCTACCAACATTAAATAAAACAAATCTTAAGATTTCTATATTTATGTCTTTATTTAGTGGTTTCATTAGTGACAAAGGCTAAACTTTCTTGGAAAAATGTCTTTTATGTGTTGCGGAAAAAACTGACTCGCTTTAACAAAATATGTTTACAAATCCTTTCACCTGGCATTTTCGTAGTTAGAAATTATGGAACGCTCTGTTAAAAGCAAGGGAGTTTTTATGTCCGTTGCAGTTCTTTTGCAACATGAATATAATTATATCGTTATTAATTTCTTGAGATACGCGATTCCATATTATATTCCCTTTTAATCAAATTCTAAAAGTATGCTTGTTGACTACGGTATCGCGTTAGTAAAAGACTTCGATGCTTAAAATGTTTAGGGAGAAATGGAATACTGGTGTGTATGTTTTCTTTAAAGTACCGAGACCAGCCATATACTGTATGTTTAAGTTCCAAAATTAATATCGTTTATGGACTTCACACCCGTTGCAGTATGCTCCTATTCTTTTTATGCTCAGCTACTAAGATTTCCCTTCAGTGGTAAAATTCAATATCTACAACGGGCACAGCAAAGACGTTTACTGTAAGTCTTTCTACGACAGACCAACGGACCACGAGTGCCCCTGTTGGTCAACCAATCACGTACTGCGGTGCCACGCGTCATCTTGCGTCGCACTGAGCGACGCCACCTGCGGTACGTGTCTGTAACGCGCACTTTGAATGGCTGCATCTGTAGCTGACAAATAAACAGACGGACAAGCCGCACTGCACGTGTGAACAGGGGAATGAGCGAGCGAGCGGGGATAGGGCGCCTCCTGCGCTTAAAAGCTTACAGCAGCTGAAATTCCCAGGCGGTCTCCCATCCAAGTACTAACCAGGCCCATACCTGTTTAGCTTCCGAGATCAGATGAGATCAGGCGTGCTCAAGGGGGTGTGGCCATAAGCGAGAGCAAGGCTCGCTGGCACCCTTCTTATAGAGAGGACAGCTCCGTCACCTCTTTTACGACGCTGCTTTTTTTCCCTTGTGTTTTTCTCTTCTTCCCACGTTCTCTCTCTTCACTGCCTTCGTCCCCGCTCTATTTCACTTTAGCCTTTCACTCTTGCTTCCTTCCAATGAGGACAGAGCTGCGGGAGAAAGGGCGCTATAGAGGATCGCTGTGGAGAGCTGCTGCTGTGCTTTGACATCTGAGCTCTGTGGAAAACGATCTCAATACAATTCTGAAAAACGCGACTCCCCGAACGCCAGCCGAACAAGTCTCCACAGCCGAAGCGCTGTGTCTCTTTTCAGCTGGCGATAAACCTTTCCTCGATCCTTTGCGGACTTGAAAAACTGTTCATGATCAGAATAAAAAACGCTCACGCTAATACACAAGCACCCGTGTCTCGCCAAAGCTGACAAATAAACAGACGGACAAGCCGCACTGCACGTGTGAACAGGGGAATGAGCGAGCGAGCGGGGATAGGGCGCCTCCTGCACTTAAAAGCTTACAGCACCTGGTATTCCCAGGCAGCCTCCCATCCAAATACTAACCAGGCCCATCCCTGTTTAGCTTCCGAGATCAGACGAGATCAGGTGTGCTCAAGGGGGTGTGGCCATAAGCGAGAGTAAGGATCGCTGGCACCCTTCTTATAGAGAGGACAGCTCCGTCACCTCTTTTACGACACTGCTTTTTTTCCCTTGCGTTTTTCTCTTCTTCGCACGTTCTCTCTCTTCACTGCCTTCGTCCCCGCTCTGTTTCACTTCGGCCTTTCACTCTTGCTTCCTTCCAATGAGGACGGAGCTGCGAGAGAAAGGGCGCTATAGAGGATCGCTGTGGAGAGCTGCTGCTGTGCTTTGACATCTGAGCTCTGTGGAAAACGATCTCAATACAATTCTGAAAAACGCGACTCCCCGAACGCCAGCCGAACAAGTCTCCACAGCCGAAGCGCTGTGTCTCTTTTCAGCTGGCGATAAACCTTTCCTCGATCCTTTGCGGACTTGTAAAACTGTTCATAATCAGAATAAAAAACGCTCACGCCAATACACAAGCACCCGTGTCTCGCCAAAGCTGACAAATAAACAGACGGAAAAGCCGCACTGCACGTGTGAACAGGGGAATGAGCGAGCGAGCGGGGATAGGGCGCCTCTTGCGCTTAAAAGCTTACAGCACCTGGTATTCCCAGGCGGTCTCCCATCCAAGTACTAACCAGGCCCATCCCTGTTTAGCTTCCGAGATCAGATAAGATCAGGCGTGCTCAAGGGGGTGTGGCCATAAGCAAAAACAAGGTTCGCTGGCACCCTTCTTATAGAGAGGACAGCTCCGTCACCTCTTTTACGACGCTGCTTTTTTTCCCTTGCGTTTTTCTCTTCTTCCCACGTTCTCTCTCTTCACTGCCTTCGTCCCCGCTCTATTTCACTTCAGCCTTTCACTTGTAGCGGCAATGGTTGTTAATAAGACAGAATTAAGTGTTGCTGTGCTTTTTCAAATGAGGCCCCATCTCTCTGTTCATCTCTGTGGTGCAGCCACAGAGAAACTATTCATGCAGATGATTTAAAGATGTTTTCTTTTGATAAGGGGCAGCTCCCAAATGGGGATGCACTTAGCTAAGCCTAGCTATCATGATCAATGGTCATCCATTGGCGCCTATCTGTCTAGGGTGTGCCAGATGGACATCTGGACTGCATTCCTAAGTGTCAGGAGTAAGTGACTCACATCTCACCTTGATCAACCAATCAGGGACTGGTAGGGCCGAGTAACCCACGTGGGACTCTGATGCCCATGGAACTTTCAGCCAATGAACGAGCTGAAGTTCCTCCAGGTAAAAACAGGCAACACAGAGGGCCTGAGAGACTATTTCCTGGACTTTACTAAAGGGAATTCAAAGGAGAATTCCAGGGCAGGACGGCCCAGGAGCAAAAGGCTCCCAAGGGCAGGACATTCTCGCAGCGCGCCTCCTGACCATCCTAAGACTCAGCCCGGACAACCACTGTGTCCGAGTGCCAGAACTTTCCTTTGTTCTAAGAGTCTAGAGCGGAGCTTGCCAGAAAGTAACCAGAGGATCCACTTGAGGTAAGCACCAGCAGCAAGCCTTGTGAACAGGTCGGAACTGTGGACAGCTGAATCACTATTCAGAACTAGCGCTTCATCAGGAATGAACTGGTCCTCTTCCTGACTTGCTGGGACCCACAGTCATCTTTTCTCCTGTGCACAAACTTTGCCAGTTAAAGCCAACACTAACTAGCCGGTCAGTGAGCATCTGCAGCACAGCACAGCCTGGCACGGAGCCAGAGAGCCCGCAGGAGATCTGAATCCCCAGAGACTGGATGAGTATTCAACTTCAATGCATTACAGCTTGAGAATTCAATTGTTATCCCAACCAGTTGATATCAATTTTATTCCTAAGAGTTATGTACTTGTTTTCAGAATCTAATGTAGAAGTTGTAACCAAGTTCACTTTATGAAACGGTCTAAATGAATGATATACTGAACGTATGTTCTCCTGATATATGTAACATTTTGTAACTGATTGTATATATACCTTTTGTATTCTGATAACCCTCTCGTTAAGATCTGTTAGGTTTATATGCATATTTTATGTATTAATTAATGTATCCTCGTGTATTAGTACCCGTGTGTGTGTGTTGTTTGAGTTATATTGCATGGTTGGATTCTAAGGCCATCAAAACAATCATTTTGTGATTTACGGCTACAATTAATAAATGTCCCCGTACATGCCCAAACCCTACAGAGCTGGTGCCTTCAGAGAGCACACTACATTTATTGGCGTCCCTGGACGGGCTATGGTAAGACTGAAATGAGTCAACCAAGCGGAATAATTCAATATAAAACACCACGGGTTTCATACTCGACAATACAGTGTGCTGAAAGCCGAAAGGAAAAAAGTTCCCCTTGCTCTTTAAGCAGTGCTTGATTGTTTTGTGATCTTTTGCGATCTACTGGGTTGATTGCATACTTGATCTTGTGGTTTTCTGTGGTAGAACTGTGATTTCGTACTTAAAAGTAATACTCTTTAAGTTTAACGATGGTTGCTAAAAGGTCTGAATTCGAGTCGCTATTAAGGACTCTCTCTAGCAGCGACAGGTCTGACCATGATCTCCGTCATATCTCCGTCAGCGGAGAAGCTAGGAGAATAAACCTCCATTCTCTGAGAGTGAAGGACTAGTGACAAGTGAAGGAGATGGAGAGATTTGACTCTGCAGTGTCAGAGAATAATATCGAGAGTTATATTCAAGACCTCAGGTATACCCTGCAGTACCTGCCAAACGCCACAGAACAGGAGAAAGTGTTTCTGGTCAGGAAAACTAGCAGCAGAGCTGTACATGAGTGGATGGCTAGGCAGATGAAGAAAGTCTGTGATGACTTTGAAGAGCTGTGTCAAGCACTTATCCGAGAATACAGTGCGTTTATTGACACGACTGCCGCGATAGCCGCCGCCCTTAACATTAAGCATGAGAGAGCAGAGTCCCCTCGCGAATAGTACGAGAGACTTAGACGAACTTATTTTGCAGGGGAAATGATGAGGGTTGCGAAGAGAACACACATTTCAAGGGTTTATTCATTGCGAATCTCCACCCGTCAGTCAGAAAGATGATCTTAATGCATACAGATGCACAGACCATGAAAATGACTGATATTAAGAGATTCGTGCAGAAAGCCTGGGAGTATGATGTCCAAAGTCACTCTGAGCAAAAAGCTGTTAAAGCGACTGTGTTCGCCGTCAGAGCCAGCAGGGTTAATTCCCCCCTGCTCGAAGGAGCACAGGCTCCTGAGCTGGCTAAGCCCCGTTCCAAAGCAGGCACACAGGACCGCACCCAGCGTCCTAAGTGCCATGAGAACACTGGGGAAGGGAAAGAGCTAGATAAAGCTGAACAAAAGTATTCAGTAGCCGCCCGCCTGGCCAGGCTTGAACAAGTTTTATTAGGACAGAGACAACAGCTCCCCAAGGCTGCCGGAAGTGTGAATGAGCTGATACTCTCCACTGGAGGAGGCGGAGACCCGCCCCCTCTCCCTCCCTCAGTCTATCTGATTGAGCGGAAGGGTTCCTGCCTGGATGAGATCAGCCACTCCCAAGCGAGTGCTGACTCCACCCCTGAAGTCACAGAGCAGGCAGTAAAACAGAGAGGAAAAGCAGGAAGCTTTTACCTCAAGGCTGCCATGGGAGATGTCTTACACAGTGAGACACTGATTGACACTGAGGTTGAAAGGTGTTTGATGTCATACAGCAAACTCAAACGGGTAGAAAAAGAAAAGGGCATGCGACTCAGAGATGAACCTTTGGTGGATCACCAGAAAGGCAAGGTGTGGAAACAGGTCAAGTCTCCTAAGCCTTCTGTACAGAAGGAAAGGGGGGCCAAGAGGCAGACTGTGCTCACACAGTGCCCACCGAACACAGAAGCCTATGTGGAGATTCCTTCTGTTCCCTCTGGACAAGAAATAAAAATATTTTCTTGTTCCCCGGATATACAGGGAAGTCATGTCCCGGCTGAGGTCACAACAGCCTCCATGCCACAGGAGCGGTGCTCCAAGCAGCCGCCTGATCCACCAGGTAAAGCACACGCCTTTTACATCCCTAAAGAGGAGCAGATCTCCCCACCTGGCGATGAAAAGGAGCTTTCCCTGTGCACCCTGGCACCCAAGAGGGGTCAGGACCACCAACCTGCAGTGGTGGAAGGGATCCAGATGGCAGGAGAGCAGGTAGGTTATGTAGCCCTCACCCTTAGCCCTGAGAGGTCCTATATTAGTGAGGATCTGCTTGAGCAGCTGTCACAGGGCCACCGCCAGGTGCCCCTGGTGCAACATTCACAGGTTAGACAGGAGGTCCAGCTGGACGCTGAGACTACTGCGCTGTGGACACACATGATCCCAGATGCCGATTCCCTCTGCTGTGACCCAGGGAACCTGCAGACAGGTAACATTATTTCTCACAACTACCAGGTAGTGAGTGAGACCGACCTGATTTTCCTGCCTCAACAGCAGGGTTTCCAACACACCCAGTCCCCCAGAAGGGACAGGGAATGAAAGCCAAGCCGGTTTTCCTACAGCCACCAGCTCAGTCTGTCAGTCTGAGTCTGACCAACAGTGGTTCAGCCAGACTGGAGCTGGATTATCAAGCCACCCGCCTGCCAGTGCAGAACACGGAAAAGTGGGGTGTCAGAATCCCCGCCTGCACTGACATGGGCCTGGTGGGTGATAGCGAGTTCGAAGACTGTGAACTGGCTATCCCAGTGCTGGGGCAGCTCCCTGAACCCCTAGCGAGGGAAGGGGGGAGCGAGCAGGTGTCCTACACCGGCCCCTAGCGAACGACTGTAAACATGCCGATTGAGGGATTCCTCAATCAGGAAGTGTGCAGGGTGGACCTGAACAGAGAGAATGGGGTAACAATTCTAGATCACTCAGGTGCTCCAGATGACCACTCAGCCGGGGGTCAGGCATGCTCCACCGCTGCACCGCCCCCTGCAGGGTTCCTAGAGCACAGGCATGAACAAATCGAAAAACTAGATGCCCTGGAAATGGAGGAGCAACATCAGCAGCTGCGTCAGATCTCCCCAGATTTCCAGGATGTCGGTGCCCAAAATGCCACATGGCATAATGAGAAAGACACCATGTACACGCTGCGCCAGCTTAGAAAGGCAACAGTCACTCAGAAGGAGATGACTGGGATCAGCCACCCAATGTTGTGCATTTGCTATTTCTGGTAGGTTTGTTTGCTACTGGCACTCTCACCCTGACTGCCCCAAGAAGGCAGGTGTCAGAGATGCCAGAGGGTAGTGACAGACTGTATCAACAGCAGCAAAAGTTGGAAAGCCTAGGGAAAACCCTACAGGCAATTTCCTATGCAACAGGGTTAAACCTTATCCCCCAACCAGTGGACATGATTGCCGGTGTTATACAGTGGGTTTATGCTTGTGTGCAACAGGCCAGAATGTTGACACAAGACCTGTTAAGGGAGTTCAGTGCCACTGTAGCCAGTCTAGCCATGGCACAATTCCCAACCCACTTGATTCCACTCTTCTCAGTAGAGGAGTATGTGACATTAACCACCCCATCGCTCATAGCTCACCCAGAAGGCAATCCAAGATTGAATTTGGTTCCAAATCTTGAGATGGGTATGGCTACCAAAGCTATCCATTGGCTGTGTCTAAATTATTCACCAATGAAGGGTGTAAAGCTACTAACGAGCAGAGGGAGGTTAATGAACCCCATGAAGAGCAGGTGGGAAGTAAATGGCTGGTCAGCACACCACACTTAACTGTCACTATGACTTGTGACAGGCATGATACAGCTACCACAATGCAGCTACCTAACCAACAGTTTCCTGCAAGTTCCCAAGGAGGCCATAGTACAGCATGGTAACTTAACACTGTACGGTCTGGAACCAGACAACATAAGACCAAGCTGGAGGTCGTGGATGCCTTCAGGTGCCACACTATTGAATTGGATAGAAATCCAAGAAACGCTACGCCCTGAAGAGGTACAGGTAGTTCGTTTGCTTTAATGGAACAAACCTCCAACCCACCCTGGCAGGTGCCCAACACAGGTGTCGTGGTTTATCAGGGGGGCTGGGAACAGGAACTGTTGTTATTGTAACACTACTGCCGGGTAGCTGGGTCATGACTGACAGTGTACTCTGAATGCTGTACTCTTACATCAAGATGTACTCCGGGTAGCATGAATGAGTCAAAGGTAGCATGTCAAAAGAAAGGAAGTTACTTCTTCCCAAATATCTGCCTACAGAGGTATCAGATATTGACAGTGAACTTCCTGATGTGTAATGCCTAGACTGAGATGTTGTCTCCTACCGTGTTTATACATACTCCAGATTTTATTCATCCTGTTTGTTCCCAATGCTGGTTCCGGTATGAATTCTCGAGGAGTAATGTGGACATTTAAGGTTAATGGTCTAATGACAAGGGACATCACTTAACTCTCTTTTGTTTTGAAGGCAACAACGCCTCAGGACCTCGTGACCTTCAAAAAGGGGGGATATGTAGCGGCAATGCTTATTAATAAGACAGAATTAAGTGTTGCTGTGCTTTCCCAAATGAGGCCCCATCTCTCTCTTCAAATCTGTGGTGCAGCCACAGAGAAGCTATTCATGCAGGCTGATTTAAAGATGTTTTCTTTTGATAAGGGACAGCTCCCATATGGGGATGCACTTAGCTAAGCCTGGCTATCATGATCAATGGTCATCCATTGGCGCCTATCTGTCTAGGGAGTGCCAGATGGACATCTGGACTACATTCCTAAGTGTCAGGAGTAAGTGACTCATATCTCACCTTGATCAACCAATCAGGGACTGGTAGGGCCGAGTAACCCACGTGGGATTCTGATGCCCATGGAACTTTCAGCCAATGAATGAGCTGAAGTTCCTCCAGGTAAAAACAGGCAACACAGAGCTCCAAGACTATTCTAAAGACTTTTCTAAGGAGAATTCTAAAGGAGAATTCCAGGGCAGGACGGCCCAGGAGCAGAAGGCTCCCAAGGGCAGGACATTCTCGCAGCGCGCCTCCTGACCATCCTGAGCCTGGACAACCACGGAACGGCCAGTGTGTCCAAGTGCCAGAACTTTCCTCTGTTGTAAGAGTCGAGAGCGGAGGTTGACAGAGAGTAACCAAAGGATTCACCCGAGGTTAGCATCAGCAGCAAGCCTCGTGAACAGGTCGGAACTGTGGACAGCTGAATCACTATACAGAACTAGCGCTTCATGACTTGCTGGGACCCACATTCATCTTTTCTCCTGTGCACAAACTCTGCTAGTTAAAGCCAACACTAACTAGCCGGTCAGTGATCATCTGCAGCACAGCACAGCCTGGCACGGAGCCAGAGAGCCCGCAGGAGATCTGAATCCCCAGAGATTGGATGAGTATTCAACTTCAATGCATTACAGCTTGAGAATTCAATTGTTATCCCAACCAGTTGATATCAATTTAATTCCTAAGAGTTATGTACTTGTTTTGAGTATCTAATGTAGAAGTTATAACCAAGTTCATTTACGAAACGGTCTAAATGAATGATATACTGAACTTATGTCCTCTTGATATATGTAACTCTTCGTAACTGACTGAATATATACCTTTTGTATTCTGATAACCCTCTCGATAAGATCTGTTAGGTTTACATGCATATTCTATGTATTAATAAATGTATCCTCGTGTATTAGTACCTGTGTGTGTGCGCGTTGTTTGAGTTATATCGCATGGTTGGATTCTAAAGCCATCAAAAGAATCAATTTTGTGATTTACGGCTACAATTAATAATTGTCCCCGTAAATGCCCAAACCCTACAGAACTGGTGCCTCGTGAGAGCACACTACACTGTGAAGGGGAAGAAGTTTGTGACTTCCAAGTGTTTCCAGAAGGGAGAGGTGGTGTGTGATTACAATGGCAATGTCACCACAAAGACAACTGCTGAAGCTCACAGATGACAGAGGGAGACATGAGATGTCTTTTCTTTTCAGATGAACCTGCACAAAAACTGTGCATTGATGCTCGTGAAAAACACTGAGCCTGCCTCCCGGATAAGGAGGCAAATCGGAAGATGGATAAATCCATCAAAGAGAAAAGACAATGTAAGGGCTGTAAGAAAGTCATTTATAATCAACGAACAGTCTGTCATAATTCTGTCTGTGACAAAAAGGGACATTGTTGAGGGGAGAAGAGCTCCTCTGTGATTTCAGCATTTCCAGGAAATAATTTCAAGGTGAAGGACAAGCTCTGGAGTGGTTGGTTCACTGACCATTTCCAAAAAAGAAACTAAGTAAGTATATTAAAGTGCATATTTTGAAGATATTCATTTTCTTGTACCTTGGAATTAATGTAAAAATTATATTCGTGTTAATGTCTTGAAAATAGCATTTCTCATTCTCATCAGCAAGGATATAAGGAAGGGATATGGGACTGCTAAAAAGATACATGATTTTTAGAAGAGTATAGAAGGCAGATAACTATCCCTCTCAATTGTTACTGCAAAGAAATGCCACAGTGTAAACAAAAAGGTGAACCATTATTGAAATTTATTGACAGAATCTGAATAGCACAGCATTCCCAGACCAGGCACTGGAGTTTCCTGCAGCATTAGATGGGTAGTCTCTTGGTAAGAGAGAGATCAACAGAGTACTGGACTTCATGAACGACACCTTTCCAATTCATCGAGAACAGAGCCCACAAGATCTAGAGTCTAGAGAACAATTTCTTACAATATTTGTGGTAGTTTCTGAATAGGTTAAGGACAACATAGTTGTAGAGCTATCTTGCAACTTCTTAAAAGTTGTAAAAGTGATTACCATATTGCCAGTGGTTTATATTTAAAACCTAAAGATTTTAAATTGAATCTTTCTTAAACAAAGGACATTTTTCACAGGAACAGCAGCCTAAATCAGTTGATGACTGTAAATATGACAAGCTTGTGATAAATTTTAAAGTGCAAAACAAAGTTGTATTGTTTTGGTTTTGTCTTCAACATCATATTAATAGGCATGTTATTTTTAGAGCAGCTGCCTGCCATTCACCACCAGCCAAGATGCCACGAGGTACATGAAATGACCCAGAAGTACTTAATGATACAGAGAAGAGCATATGGGGGGAAAAAAAAGAAGACAAGAAATATCCATTAACACGTGCATCTAGAAGCCAGAAGACGGGTGATGATCAGCATTTCAAAAGCAGACACTGGAGGTTGAATTCAAGTTTTAACAGTGATTGTCTATGTTTGGCTTCAACACAAATCATATTAATATACTCACATTATTAATTTGTACAAAGTCCCCAATATTCATTACAGGCGACGTTCCCAGGAGTACACACGACCCAGCCAGAACGTGGCTATCTGACGTGCAGTGGACCTCAGGGAAAGAACTCTTGCCCACACGGATGTCTCTGCTCTGAAAACCACTGGATAAAGGTACAGTGCCTTGCGAAAGTATTCGGCCCCCTTGAACTTTTCAACCTTTTGCCACATTTCAGGCTTCAAACATAAAGATATAAATTTTTTATTTTATGTGAAGAATCACCAACAAGTGGGACACAATTGTGAAGTGGAACGAAATCTATTGGATTTTTGAAACTTTTTTAACTAATAAAAAAATGAAAAGTGGGGCGTGCAAAATTATTCGGCCCCTTTACTTTCAGTGCAGCAAACTCACTCCAGAAGTTCAGCGAGGATCTCTGAATGATCCAATGTTGTCCTAAATGACTGATGGTGATAAATAGAATCCACCTGTGTGTAATCAAGTCTCTGTATAAATGCACCTGCTCTGTGATAGTCTCAAGGTTCTGTTGAAAGCGCAGAGAGCATCATGAAGACCAAGGAACACACCAGGCAGGTCCGTAATACTGTTGTGGAGAAGTTTAAAGCCGGATTTGGATACAAAAAGATTTCCCAAGCTTCAAACATCCCAAGGAGCACTGTGCAAGCGATCATCTTGAAATGGAAGGAGTATCAGACCACTGCAAATCTACCAAGACCTGGCCGTCCCTCTAAACTTTCAGCTCAGACAAGGAGAAGACTGATCAGAGATGCAGCCAAGAGGCCCATGATCACTCTGGATGAACTGCAGAGAACTACAGCTGAGGTGGGAGAGTCTGTCCATAGGACAACAATCAGTCTTACACTGCACAAATCTGGCCTTTATGGAAGAGTGGCAAGAAGAAAGCCATTTCTCAAAGATATCCATAAAAAGTCTCGTCTAAAGTTTGCCACAAGCCACCTGGGAGACACCCCAAACATGTGGAAGAAGGTGCTCTGGTCAGATGAAACCAAAATCGAACTTTTTGGCCACAATGCAAAACAATATGTTTGGCGTAAAAGCAACACAGCTCATCACCCTCAACACACCATCCCCACTGTCAAACATGGTGGTGGCAGCATCATGGTTTGGGCCTGCTTTTCTTCAGCAGGGACAGGGAAGATGGTTAAAATTGAGGGGAAGATGGATGCAGCCAAATACAGGACCATTCTGGATGAAAACCTGTTGGAGTCTGCAAAAGACCTGAAACTGGGACGGAGATTTATCTTCCAACAAGACAATGATCCCAAACATACAGCAAAATCTACAAAGGAATGGTTCACAAATAAACGTATCCAGGTGTTTGAATGGCCAAGTCAAAGTCCAGACCTGAATCCAATCGAGAATCTGTGGAAAGAGCTGAAAACTGCTGTTCACAAACGCTCTCCATCCAACCTCACTGAGCTCGAGCTGTTTTGCAAGGAAGAATGGGCAAGAATTTCAGTCTCTCGATGTGCAAAACTGATAGAGACATACCCCAAGCGACTTGCAGCTGTAATCGCAGCAAAAGGTGGCTCTACAAAGTATTAACGCAAGGGGGCCGAATAATTTTGCACGCCCCACTTTTCATTTTTTTTTAGTTAAAAAAGTTTCAAAAATCCAATAGATTTCGTTCCACTTCACAATTGTGTCCCACTTGTTGGTGATTCTTCACATAAAATAAAAAATTTATATCTTTATGTTTGAAGCCTGAAATGTGGCAAAAGGTTGAAAAGTTCAAGGGGGCCGAATACTTTCGCAAGGCACTGTATATGGCGGTCTGTTCTCAGCTGTTGATTTTGTGAAAAATATTGAATATGAAAGATTGAAGTGTCACTATTCAATGAAGTTCAGACATAAGTATTATGTTGAGAAGCTAGATCTGTTCTACTAATAGCTTTAGTACCTTAATATTGTACTGTTTGCTCTGGTTTTCAGACATCAGTCCAAGATCATTGGTGTGTTAATTGATTTCTGGTAAGATTGGCCCCACGTTTGAGTGTGTGTTTACATTTCTATCTGGCATCCTCAAAAGATGGTTTTGTTTCCTTTTCTTAATTCCTCTTGATTACTAGAGTTTATTTGGCATGATACATTTGTGATAAATGCTTTTTCTTTGTGAATAGTCTTATTTTAATCTACATAATGTCAATGAGTTAGTACCTTAAAGAACAAGCAGTAAAAGAAATGACATTTCAGGTTTATTAGCTAAAGTTACTGAGATTCCTTTACAGTGCAGAGACCCATCTTTAATATGCTGTGTGTGCTCATAATGGACTTGAAATTTGTTTTTGTCACAATGTTAAGGTATAATAAATAGATAATATACTCTATTTTACAAGACTTGACTATTTTAATTCCATACTTCCATTGACTGCTTTGGAATGCATTCCTTACAATTTTCCTAAATAATCATTGTCTCACAGTGTAGACCTGGGTGACATAACAGGGGTCAGGGCTGTGTTGACTGGAGGTTTGTGTAGACTGGCCATTGTCTATGTGAGACTGTGGAATCACTAGGGGTTTCCCCCCCCCCCCCCCCCCAACACCTGTAACATTGTCAAGTGGTATAATTACCTACAAAAGCTAAAGTTTCCTCCATTAAGGGGTCACTTTTTGTTACATTCTGGCAGAACAAGAGACAAGATAAACCTCTCACTGTCACTGACGGAGCAGTCCGGGACACTCTATGCTAGATTGGACTGTTGTCTTTGGAAGATGGGGTCACAGGTGATGAAAGGTGATGACCACAGTGGCAGTCCTGCCTAGCTGTTATATCACTGACAGACTCACCCACACATTGAGAAGAGAGCACTGGTTTCTGTGCGGAAAGCAGAACAACTCACTTTAACTGGTCAATTAGGTCTAATGAGTTTTATTGCCCTTGACATCTAACTTACTCCAGCCCCCCTTGTGGAAACAACCCCTAATTACTGTTCATGAGCTCCTGGCCACACTTGTTCCCAGTGGAACCAACCTGGAGCAGCAGAACACAGGTTTTCTTTTTCTTTAAGTTGCCTGCTGTTGTAAAACAAGTCATCCCTTGGGAATAAAAACTCTCCCTCTAGTCTGGTTGCTATCTCCTTTATTTGCCCCATATTCCCAGGGCAAAGCAGCTGAGTGATCAAAAGCTGAACTGCAAGGAGCTGAATTTCACACTGGGTTACAACAGACCCTGGTGGGAGAATGGGCAGGAGAGGGCCGGTTGTGCTCCTGAACTAGTCCCCTCCTCTCCTACTCTCGTATTTGCATCACAGTCTATAAACTCCAGCCCTATTGCTTTTCTTCCAGTTCATTTTTTTTAATACAGCTCGTGAATTATATATACTCTTGTGAAGTATCAAGAAAGCACTCTTATCTTTATTTCACGTACAGTATACAGCAGACTGCTTGACAAAAAAAAATAAATAAAAGCGCTATTCCCGACGGTCTAGCACAGTAACCACAACTCCAATAACTTTAACTAGAGGAAGAAACCCAGCTTCTGCTCAAAAGGAAAAAAAACATTGAAATCATAAATCTCCAAAACTGGCTGGAGACTCTGTGTGTCCGTGCTCAGCGGTTATATACTGTAGGACAGGACTCAGCGCGCAGCAGGTGCGGCTCATTGCTCTACGCTCCCCGTGCGGAATGCGCGTCTCCTCCTTCCAGACTCGTAACACCGCTGCATACATCCCTCTTAAATCCCAGAAACACAGAAACTCCGGGGTGTTTCTGTGAGTCAGTACTGGGTTTCTCTGTTCGAGGTTACAAGCAGAAACAAAAAAAGCGCTGAAAGCAGGAAGTTATTTCTGCTCGTAGGCATAAACGTGTAAAAATAAATTTTCTGATTACTAAACCCCTAATAAAATCCATCTAAGTCTCCCTTTCGTTCCTAATGCACATAACTGAATATAAACCAGTCAAGTTCAGGTACTTTTCTGATGTACAGTATCTGAATAGTTCTGGCGCGGCTGTTGTAACAAAGATACTTACGAACTTTTTTTTCATACGAGCTCTTGCCGTTTTTAAAATGAATATTTTTTTGAATTCGCTAAATCACACGAAACACCAGCATCACTTATCGTAAGCATCTGACCAATTACATTCCTGAATGTTAAACCCATTTAGCAATTATTTTTAACTTGTTTTTTTTTTAAATTACACACCTGTTAACTTAGTCCGGATCGCGGTCACCGAGGACCACTCCTGTCTCCCCAGATAACACTTTTTATTTTTAAGATAAACGCGAGATAAACAACGTTTGTTTGAAACCGCTCCACAAATTTTCTCACATGCACGTATTCTCAAATATCACCACAACAAAATCATAAAGTTTGTTTCCACAGACATGACACTATTATGCAATAAACCAATAAATTAATGAACTAGCAGAATCCCAATAAAAACACCAGATCACCTGGCCAGCCCAGCATGTCAATATCATACATTTTTACCAACAAAACCGCAAAAGCAAAAACCAGCATATATATATATATATCCCATGTTTTTACCTTATTCTGGAGCATGATATATATCCAAAATAACCCAGACTAGTTTATCTCAAGAGCTAGAGACTAGTAAACGTTACTGATTACGTAGTAAATGTTTGAAGAACGAGCGCCAGAAATAAGGCGATTTGATTGGTAAAAACCGCTGTCATTCTTTGTATTTTCAGCCACCCTTAGGGGGTGAGACTTCCTCTAGAAGCTTCAGGCTGCATTTTTAGCTGTCAATCATTGACTCAGAAGAGATAATCAATCAGTTTTTTATCAGTTTCTTATCTGTGCTCCTTTTTTTCACACCAGAAGGCAACTCTGAGGTTTTTTTTCATTGCATAACAGCAGGTAAAGGCTCTCTAGCAGTGTCTTAAGGTTTTTATAGCAATTGCAATGGTTTTTATTCTTATTATTTTCAATATTTTTATGATTTTTTATTATAGGCGTGAAATTTCATTCCAGGTCCAGTCTTCACAAAACATGATGTAGAATTTTTTCTAATTGATCAATTTGTCCCAAATTTTTATCCAAGCTTGTAGCCACCTAGAACAAGGTTTTCAAATCATTCCCAGGCCCTTGACATGCATATAGTTGAAAAATCTGACCTCTGAAGATCAAAAAAAAAATGTTCGCCAGCTGTTTTTTTTGTTTTTTTTCATATGTTTGTCTGCTGAGTGGACACATTAAGAAATATAAGAAATTTGACTTTTCACACTCAAAGCCAAGGGGGTTAGCTTCAATTTAAGACCTGAACCAGGCTCCTGCTATGTTCTGCTGCAGAGATATAACAAATGTTTAAGGGGAAGGAAATTCCAGGCGGACATTGGCTAAATATGTCACTGGTAGTAAAAAGTTAAGTATTCTTGCCATTTTTAGCATATTGTAAGTGGATTTTTTGCAAACATTTTATTTTTTAAATCACATGAAACACAATCAACCCATTGTAACTTCACATTGATAATTCCTGAGCTTTATAACTGTGTATTATTTCTTTTTACCTTGTTTTAATATTTTTTTTATTATTTTTGCATTTTACAGAGCTTTTTAATATATTGTGAGCATTTTAGTGTCATTTTAAAATAGGACTATCAATGCTCCTGACTTTTAAACCTGTATTTATTCTGACATTATTATCTCCACCTGCAGATGAGGGAGGTATTTGATCTTAAATTTGTTGAGTTGGGGGGAAAATATACATTCATTTCCTTGTATGTATCACCAGTGGGAAACTTGGCATTTTTGGATGAATTGCAATCTTTACTGCAAGGCCTTCAGACTGATATAGAAATGACTGGTGATTTAAATGACACATTTGATAAATCAGACAGGAACAGCATAACATCTAAAATGGCAGAACCCTCTAAAGTACTGAAAAATTTCCGGCACATTCATAATAAATACAATTTATTTAATTTAAAGCACAAAATTTGCTTTAAAAAGAAAACCACAATTTGTACGATATCATATTTCAATATCGACGTTCAGATGAAGAATTTGAGGATTTGAATATCAATGGAGAGTACATTGATTTTGGGACAATGTTTGCATCTGAATAATCCTTCCTCCTGGAAAGAAGGAAAAAAAAGTTTTGAGTCTCAGTCTTCAGGATCCCCCCCAAAAAACGTGCAAATTTGTTTCCGATGTATTTTGGATAAAGATATAACTCTCATAGAAGATACATTTTATCAGTTGAATGCAGTCGATACTTTCAACTTTTTATATGATGATAGGACCTACATTTAGGGCTCAGTACTGATAACACTGCTGCTATTGATGGAGTAGAAATAACTGATGTACTGGCAGTTTTTTTTTTCTGAGGCAAGAAGTCCTAGAACACCTCCTATAAAAATGTTAAGATTCAGAGCAAGAAATATTTTTCCACCTCACCTAATGCTATTGCATTAACGAGGCTGAAGTTGGCTTCTTATTCGCCAGCTGCTGCTTTGCGTTTTTCGTTCCATCTTAAATGCTGCTGCTGTGATGTTATGTCGTCTTTCGCCTGTAGATGGCTCTCTACAGTCATTTTTAAAAATACTTATCCGGATGTCTTACTGTACATTTCCTCAGTAAAGGGGAATATGTAAGTAGAGACTGTCCAAATTGCATTTTTGTATGAAACACATTTCAGAAACACAACTCACAATAAAACAAACTGGCATGTTATACCACGAGTAAATAAGACAAAGGCAAAACATAAATTCACTGGCACTTTCTGCATATTTTCCACGACTTTGCCTTCTGATCATAAAAAGTCTCAAACTCTTGCATTTTACAAGAAATTTTAATATAGCAGTTTTAAATGGGACATTTAGAACATGGCATATGAGACTATATGGTTAACTGAGGATGAGCAGAGGGTGATCGAACCTACCTCCTGGTTATAAAAATGTCTAAAAATTCTGACACAGATGTGTGAGAGACAATGGAAAAGACTATCAAAATCCTGAACTTCAGGACATTGTACTGTACCGTTTTTTAAATACGACCCTCTGAACATGGCATGAGAGAATACATTGTCAAATGGTAAATGCAATGTTTGCTATATTGCTAGGGCCCTCCCTCCTGATTTTAAAATCGTCTCATATTTCTGACATCAAGGTGTGAGACACAATATAACAGACTGTCAAAATCCTGAACTTCAGGACATTTTATGATACCATTTTAAAAATATGACCCTCTGAGCATGGCATGTGAGAAAATGGCATGTGAGAATGCATTGGGAAAAGGTGAATGCAATTTCTGCTGAATTGCTATGGCCCTCCCTCCTGATTACAAACTCGTCTCACAATTCTGACACTGAGGTGTGAGACACAATGTAACAGACACTATTAAATTGTGAAGTACAAGAGATTATACTGTTACGTTTTTTTTTAATATTGACCCTCCGGCATGTGAGGACTTGTAGTCAACAAAATAGCACACATTCTGCCAATTTGCTTTGTCCCTCCTTCCTCGTTACCAAAACATCTTAGTATACCGACACTAAGGTAAATGTCTCTAAATCCAGAAGTTAAGTTGTCAAAGTATATCGGAGTCAACCGATATTGATCAGGTTCTGCTGATGCCGAGCCCGCAGCCTTCACCATAAGGTCCAATTCCCCAAGCCTACTGACCTTATATGTCCGTCCCTTCTCGTCAAAATTCGTATTTTCACAGGGTACCCTTCAGAAATTGCAGTATAGAATGAAAAAACTCCAATAGATCTCGGCCACTGTTGGCGATTTTCCTTTAAAAACAAATGATTCTCCAGAAATTTTACGGAGTGTATCACTTACACCGAGAGCGAGAAGTGTTAAGCTGTACATGAGTCTTTGTGGCTCGGTTGTTAACCAAAAGGGTGGTGGTTTGAGACCATCCAGGGATGCAATGAGCCTTTTAATGAACACACCCTCTTCACTTCATTTCTCCACGGCCAGTCTTGTACCGCAATCAAATACAGTGCCCGTAGGGGGCAGTAAACCCGCATATATAGCTCACTGTGTATATAATGAAGAAGCAGAGGTTAGTTTCTCATCTGCATGTTGCAGAGCCTTACGCAACTCGTACCAACAGCTGGGGTTTGATCCCTGCACGGGCTATTAGTTGAAAGACCATTGTAAATGACGTGTAACAGCTTTATCCAGCTGGCTTTTATGTTTCATACTAAATTGCTATCTTGAAACCAAAATAATTAGAAATATGGAACACAACCGTTGTTCCCCAAGAAGGAAAGCTGTTTTACACTGACGTCACTCCTTTTTATTTAATCCAGATTTTAAAGACAACTCCGCCCTCAAAGGAAATCAAAGGAAAATATTGTATTAGCACGAGCTGCACAGGCTCTGAATCAGACCATTTCAATTAGTCTGATCAGTGCAGGACAAGTTAATGTAGAATTATTGCTTTGTCTATCTCTTGTTTGTATATAAATGAATGTCTCTGAAATCTAATGTTAGTTTTTAATTTAGTTTTAGTTTTACGATGTAGGTCATGCGTTGACATATGCACAAACACATGAAATGTCTCATTCCCGATTTAGCTCATGCTCCATAGGAGAGAAAAGATTTCTCCTGTTTCTCGTACAACCATATCAGAACAGAAGCCCGTGTCACCCAGCTCTGATTCAAGATTGAGTCGCATCTTCAACATTTTGTTTTTGTTTCTGATCATTATTTTCTTTAGTTATGATCAATATTGAACTTTTTCTAAATAAAACAAAAATAATCAAACATGCAGGTAGAATTTTTTAAAAGTATTAGGAGTTGACAGGGCGCTCCTTCGGAATAGTCGTCAGAAAATGTGAGAAAAGGAAAGTTACGTAAACTCTCACACACAGCATTAAAGATTGGAATCTGATCATAAAAAACTAGCTGTCTCCCCGTCGGTAATCAAACCCCAGTTTCCCGCGTGACAGGCAGGGACACAAACAACTTTACTAACTAGGAGCGCTTGCTAGCTATTAGGAGGCATTTACTCTTAAGTATATAACTGTTTTGGGTTTCGACTTTAATTTTCCCTATACCAGTTTTTTACAAAAGTAAAGGCACACGGCACATGTGTGGCACATCACGTCCGAGTTTAGTGACAACTACCTCAGAGATTGTAAGCTGGGTAGTTTCAGATTTTTTTAAAGGTTCAAGCAAACCCGAATACCTTTGCAAGAGACATTTCAGAATCGCAGTCAAATCCAGTACGATTGCTGGATCCTTCGAATTCGACTGAACTATAGCACAGATCTGCAGTCCACCATTAGAATACTGTGGGTGTGTTGTATAAGCCACATGGCCAAAATAGTTCTAAAACAGGAGATGCATCCTCGTTTAGGAATGTGGTATAAACTGAAATGGTCTGGGAAGAGTCCTACGTTTGAACAGTTCAAAATAGACGTAAAGGGGTATTTATGGACTCTTTCGAAATGTAAGAACAAGCTGTGCGGACCTTATCTTTATTTACCTTTTGTAATCGTTTTTCATAAAGTGTAATTGTATTATAGCATGTGCCCCTGATGATTTTCTTGATACGTTATATGTGCTCTTGTTTGTATTGTATGTAGTTTTGTTGTTCAAATAAAACGTAAAAGACACAACTTTCCGGATGCGGCTGCTGTAAAAATAAAATGACATCAAGGGTGCTGTACGCAGAGGTCTGAAACCTGCTCCACAGATCTTTATCCAGAGGTGTTAAAGAAGTCGAGATCTCGCCATGAGAGGGGAAGCATCTCAGAAAAAGCAGGTGCAGTCGGTTCCACGGTCATAACGCCCCTAAGTCGGGCGACAAGAGCAAAACCCACCCGACCTCCTCCGAGCAAGTAATGAGACAAAGAGCTACTGCACAGCGGGTAGCGTGGCCGAGCGGTCTAAGGCGCTGGATTAAGGCTCCACTCTCTTTGCGGGCGTGGGTTCGAATCCCACCGCTGCCAGGTGCTTCTGTCGCGACCCCCCTTTCAGCTGACTTGCGTCCTCTCAACCCAAAAGCGCTTTGCCACTTTTTGCGTTATGCAGGGAACGACGTCTGCCCAGATCACTTTTGTGTCAATGCAAATCGTAGTGTGCCCTCCGTTTTAATGTTGGCTGTGCTGGCGTGCCGCTTCTGTCTGTGAAACTTGAATGTTCTGCTTCTTCACACCGAATCGTTGGCGGGGGTTGAGCTTGTTAAATCTTTGCGCATAGCGCTCCTTTGGAAGTACTTTGTCCAAGTTCAAAAGCGATCGTGGGATTTACTTCATGCGTTCAAGAAGCATGCCTCGCACGACAGATTTAAATGGGGAATGGAGCCTGCTTCTTGCTGTTTTTCCTGTGGTTGCAGTTACAAAGTTGATCGTGCTTTCACATTCTGTTAACAGTATTCACTGGCTGAGCTTTATCAGTTGGTTCGTAAAGGAATCTCTGCTTCGGTTCCAGAAAAGTCATCTGTAGTGTGTTTTTTTCCGTGCCCATGGCAGTCTTTTAGAGCTGGTAGTAATGGCGGCGAAGTTAATTTTTTATCCTCTTTAAAAGAATAAGGACGGGCTGGGGCGAGCTGCATTTACCACTCTTTCAGCTAAACGCCGAACTCGCGAACTGATTACACTGCAGAGCCACAGGTGCCTCGCTTTTCTTCATTCTCTGGGTTAGGATGAAAAAAAAAACACTGCTGGTATTAGCTGGCCTGCTGGGAGTACCTCTTCTTCACTGATAAGCAAGATTTGTGTTTCATCTTTCGCAAGCTGTATAGATTTCTTTCAAAACAAGTTGTTCCAGAAAGGAAACGAACACTTGCATTCACCTGAATTAAAAGGCATGGGATTTGCCCGTAAGGATAAATTCTGTACAGTAAGACAGGCACCGCTGGGAATCGGACCCAGGATCTCCTGTTTACTAGACAGGCGCTTTAGCCAACTAAGCCACGGCACCGGCAAAGGGCCGTCCTTTGACAGCCACTTGGACACGTCTCAACTGCTCTGAGACATCTGCGTTCGGTGTGCACCGAGCCTGCTCGCCTTGCAAGTTGCCTCATTTACATGCGATAGCTCCACCACTAAGAGAAAGGATGAGAAATGGCTTTTATCTGGCACTTTTCATGTCAGAGGATCTCAATCTGCTTTCCGTGTACAAGAGGATGTCCAACTCATGTAGCTAAAGACGTAGACGACAGTGCTCCACTGAAATCTTGATCTCACAACCCTCGGCATGACTCCGCTGTGTTCTGCTTTAGAAAAAGGGGGGAAAAGACTTCTTTCATCACACGTGTTGCACTGTTTACGGTGTGTGCAGTGCTCTTTCTTAAATGAAAACCAGGAATCGGCACCATATGAGGTGAGACTAGATAATATTGGAACAAGTAGCCGCGCCATTCCATGCGTGACGTGAGCAAAGTGTAATTCCTGTCTTTATAGTGTGCTTGTTAGAGACTTATCTGGCACCCAGAGCGCTTTAAATCCGGGAGTCAGCAGCCCAAGACAAGAGAGCTTCCTTCGTCTCTGTTTTTTGCGTGAAGGGGGGAAACCGTGCGTGTGCTGCAAACGATCTTAGTATCGAAGTGCCGTCCCACATAACCGATCCAAACAATCTGCTTTACAGAGGAGCACTGCCGGAGCTTATCGTTGGCAAACTGAAGACCAGGCCGACCTCTTCTGTGACTCTAGAACACTGAATCTCAAGGTTGTGAATTCAAGCTCCACGCTGGCGGGAAATTCCATAGGTAATGATCACATTTTCTTGCATGCTAATCAAAAGAAATATTAAGAAACTTTTCCCGATACCAGTTTTTTACAAAAGTAAAGGCACACAGCACGTGTGCCACATCACGTCCGAGTTTAGTGACAACTACCTCAGAGATTGTAAGCTGGGTAGTTTCAGATCAGGTCACTTTTTTTATCAAAGGTTCAAGCAAACCCGAATACTTTTGCAAGAGACATTTCAGAATCCCAGTCAAATCCAGTACGATTGCTGGATCCTTCGAATTCGACTGAACTATAGCACAGATCTGCAGTCCACCATTAGAATACTGTGGGTGTGTTGTATAAGCCACACGGCCAAAATAGTTCTAAAACAGGAGATGCATCCTCGTTTAGGAATGTGGTATAAAGTGAAATGGTCTGGGAAGAGTCCTACGTTTGAACAGTTCAAAATAGACGTAAAGGGGTATTTACGGACTCTTTCGAAATGTAAGAACAAGCTGTGCGGACCTTATCTTTATTTACCTTGTGTAATCGTTTTTCATAAAGTGTAATTGTATTATAGCATGTGCCCCTGATGATTTTCTTGATACGTTATATGTGTTCTTGTTTGTATTGTATGTAGTTTTGTTGTTCAAATAAAACGTAAAAGACACAACTTTCCGGATGCGGCTGCTGTAAAAATAAAATGACATCAAGGGTGCTTTACGCAGAGGTCTGAAACCTGCTCCACAGAAGATCTTTATCCAGAGGTGTTAAAGAAGTCGAGATCTCGCCATGAGAGGGGAAGCATCTCAGAAAAAGCAGGTGCAGTCGGTTCCACGGTCATAACGCCACTAAGTCGGGCGACAAGAGCAAAACCCACCCGACCTCCTCCGAGCAAGTAATGAGACAAAGAGACAGCACACAGCGGGTAGCGTGGCCGAGCGGTCTAAGGCGCTGGATTAAGGCTCCAGCCTCTTCGGGGGCGTGGGTTCGAATCCCACCGCTGCCAGGTGCTTCTGTCGCCACCTCCTTTCAGCTGACTTCAGACGAAAGGGAGGGAACTGCTTTTTGGCAGTCTCTCGAGAAACTAAGCAAAGTGTTTAAAGATACTTTCTCAGCTTGACATCAAGGCACAAAACAAAAACCTTCTTGCGTCCTCTCCACCCAAAAGCGCTTTGCTACTTTTTGCGTTATGCAGGGAACGACGTCTGCCCAGATCACTTTTGTGTCAATGCAAATCGTAGTGTGCCCTCCGTTTTAATGTTGGCTGTGCTGGCGTGCCGCTTCTGTCTGTGAAACTTGAATGTTCTGCTTCTTCACACCGAATCGTTGGCGGGGGTTGAGCTTGTTAAATCTTTGCGCATAGCGCTCCTTTGGAAGTACTTTATCCAAGTTCAAAAGCGATCGTGGGATTTACTTCATGCGTTCAAGAAGCATGCCTCGCACGACAGATTTAAATGGGGAATGGAGCCTGCTTCTTGCTGTTTTTCCTGTGGTTGCAGTTACAAAGTTGATCGTGCTTTCACATTCTGTTAACAGTATTCACTGGCTGAGCTTTATCAGTTGGTTCGTAAAGGAATCTCTGCTTCGGTTCCAGAAAAGTCATCTGTAGTGTGTTTTTTTCCGTGCCCATGGCAGTCTTTTAGAGCTGGTAGTAATGGCGGCGAAGTTAATTTTTTATCCTCTTTAAAAGAATAAGGACGGGCTGGGGAGAGCTGCATTTACCACTCTTTCAGCTAAACGCCGAACTCGCGAACTGATTACACTACAGAGCCACAGGCGCTTCGCTTTTCTCCATTCTCTGGGTTAGGGTGAAAAAAAACACTGCTGGTATTAGCTGGCCTGCTGGGAGTACCTCTTCTTCACTGATAAGCAAGATTTGTGTTTCATCTTTCGCAAGCTGTATAGATTTCTTTCAAAACAAGTTGTTCCAGAAAGGAAACGAACACTTGCATTCACCTGAATTAAAAGGCATGGGATTTGCCCATAAGGATAAATTCTGTACAGTAAGACAGGAAGAAAGGCACCGCTGGGAATCGGACCCAGGATCTCCTGTTTACTAGCCAGGCGCTTTAGCCAACTAAGCCACGGCGCCAGCAAAGTGCCGTCCTTTGACAGCCACTTGGACACCTCTCAACTGCTCTGAGACATCTGCGTTCGGGGTGCACCGAGCCTGCTCGCCTTGCAAGTTGCCTCATTTACGTGCGATAGCTCCAGCACTAAGAGAAAGGATGAGAAATGGCTTTTATCTGGCACTTTTCATGTCAGAGGATCTCAATCTGCTTTCCGTGTACAAGAGGATGTCCAACTCATGTAGCTAAAGACGTAGACGACAGTGCTCCGCTGAAATCTTGATCTCACAACCCTCGGCATGACTCCGCTGTGTTCTGCTTTCGAAAAAGGGGGGAAAAGACTTCTTTCATCACACGTGTTGCACTGTTTACGGTGTTTGCAGTGCTCTTTCTTAAATGAAAACCAGGAATCGGCACCATATGAGGTGAGACTAGATAATATTGGAACAAGTAGCCGCGCCATTCCATGCGTGACGTGAGCAAAGTGTAATTCCTGTCTTTATAGTGTGCTTGTTAGAGACTTATCTGGCACCCAGAGCGCTTTAAATCCGGGAGTCAGCAGCACAAGACAAGAGAGCTTCCTTCGTCTCTGTTTTTTGCGTGAAGGGGGGAAACCATGCGTGTGCTGCAAACGATCTTAGTATCGAAGTGCCGTCCCACATAACCGATCCAAACAATCTGCTTTACAGAGGAGCACTGCCGGAGCTTATCGTTGGCAAACTGAAGACCAGGCCGACCTCTTCTGTGACTCTAGAACACTGAATCTCAAGGTTGTGAATTCAAGCTCCACGCTGGCGGGAAATTCCATAGGTAATGATCACATTTTCTTGCATGCTAATCAAAAGAAATATTAAGAAACTTTTCCCGATACCAGTTTTTTACAAAAGTAAAGGCACACGGCACGTGTGCCACATCACGTCCGAGTTTAGTGACAACTACCTCAGAGATTGTAAGCTGGGTAGTTTCAGATCAGGTCACTTTTTTTATCAAAGGTTCAAGCAAACCCGAATACTTTTGCAAGAGACATTTCAGAATCCCAGTCAAATCCAGTACGATTGCTGGATCCTTCGAATTCGACTGAACTATAGCACAGATCTGCAGTCCACCATTAGAATACTGTGGGTGTGTTGTATAAGCCACACGGCCAAAATAGTTCTAAAACAGGAGATGCATCCTCGTTTAGGAATGTGGTATAAAGTGAAATGGTCTGGGAAGAGTCCTACGTTTGAACAGTTCAAAATAGACGTAAAGGGGTATTTACGGACTCTTTCGAAATGTAAGAACAAGCTGTGCGGACCTTATCTTTATTTACCTTTTGTAATCGTTTTTCATAAAGTGTAATTGTATTATAGCATGTGCCCCTGATGATTTTCTTGATACGTTATATGTGTTCTTGTTTGTATTGTATGTAGTTTTGTTGTTCAAATAAAACGTAAAAGACACAACTTTCCGGATGCGGCTGCTGTAAAAATAAAATGACATCAAGGGTGCTTTACGCAGAGGTCTGAAACCTGCTCCACAGAAGATCTTTATCCAGAGGTGTTAAAGAAGTCGAGATCTCGCCATGAGAGGGGAAGCATCTCAGAAAAAGCAGGTGCAGTCGGTTCCACGGTCATAACGCCACTAAGTCGGGCGACAAGAGCAAAACCCACCCGACCTCCTCCGAGCAAGTAATGAGACAAAGAGACAGCGCACAGCGGGTAGTGTGGCCGAGCGGTCTAAGGCGCTGGATTAAGGCTCCAGTCTCTTCGGGGGCGTGGGTTCGAATCCCACCGCTGCCAGGTGCTTCTGTCGCCACCTCCTTTCAGCTGACTTCAGACGAAAGGGAGGGAACTGCTTTTTGGCAGTCTCTCGAGAAACTAAGCAAAGTGTTTAAAGATACTTTCTCAGCTTGACATCAAGGCACAAAACAAAAACCTTCTTGCGTCCTCTCCACCCAAAAGCGCTTTGCCACTTTTTGCGTTATGCAGGGAACGACGTCTGCCCAGATCACTTTTGTGTCAATGCAAATCGTAGTGTGCCCTCCGTTTTAATGTTGGCTGTGCTGGCGTGCCGCTTCTGTCTGTGAAACTTGAATGTTCTGCTTCTTCACACCGAATCGTTGGCGGGGGTTGAGCTTGTTAAATCTTTGCGCATAGCGCTCCTTTGGAAGTACTTTATCCAAGTTCAAAAGCAATCGTGGGATTTACTTCATGCGTTCAAGAAGCATGCCTCGCACGACAGATTTAAATGGGGAATGGAGCCTGCTTCTTGCTGTTTTTCCTGTGGTTGCAGTTACAAAGTTGATCGTGCTTTCACATTCTGTTAACAGTATTCACTGGCTGAGCTTTATCAGTTGGTTCGTAAAGGAATCTCTGCTTCGGTTCCAGAAAAGTCATCTGTAGTGTGTTTTTTTCCGTGCCCATGGCAGTCTTTTAGAGCTGGTAGTAATGGCGGCGAAGTTAATTTTTTATCCTCTTTAAAAGAATAAGGACGGGCTGGGGCGAGCTGCATTTACCACTCTTTCAGCTAAACGCCGAACTCGCGAACTGATTACACTGCAGAGCCACAGGCGCTTCGCTTTTCTCCATTCTCTGGGTTAGGGTGAAAAAAAACACTGCTGGTATTAGCTGGCCTGCTGGGAGTACCTCTTCTTCACTGATAAGCAAGATTTGTGTTTCATCTTTCGCAAGCTGTATAGATTTCTTTCAAAACAAGTTGTTCCAGAAAGGAAACGAACACTTGCATTCACCTGAATTAAAAGGCATGGGATTTGCCCATAAGGATAAATTCTGTACAGTAAGACAGGAAGAAAGGCACCGCTGGGAATCGGACCCAGGATCTCCTGTTTATTAGCCAGGCGCTTTAGCCAACTAAGCCACGGCGCCAGCAAAGTGCCGTCCTTTGACAGCCACTTGGACACCTCTCAACTGCTCTGAGACATCTGCGTTCGGGGTGCACCGAGCCTGCTCGCCTTGCAAGTTGCCTCATTTACGTGCGATAGCTCCAGCACTAAGAGAAAGGATGAGAAATGGCTTTTATCTGGCACTTTTCATGTCAGAGGATCTCAATCTGCTTTCCGTGTACAAGAGGATGTCCAACTCATGTAGCTAAAGACGTAGACGACAGTGCTCCGCTGAAATCTTGATCTCACAACCCTCGGCATGACTCCGCTGTGTTCTGCTTTAGACAAAGGGGGGAAAAGACTTCTTTCATCACACGTTTTGCACAGTTTACGGTGTTTGCCGTGCTCTTTCTTAAATGAAAACCAGGAATCGGCACCATATGAGGTGTGACTAGATAATATTGGAACAAGTAGCCTCGCCATTCCATGCGTGACGTGAGCAAAGTGTAATTCCTGTCTTTATAGTGTGCTTGTTAGAGACTTAGCTGGCACCCAGAGCGCTTTAAATCCAGGAGTCAGCAGCCCAAGATAAGAGAGCTTCCTTCGTCTACAGATGCAGCCATTCAAAATGCGTGAGGTATTTCGCGGCATACCCCGGTGGGCGTGTCGCATTTTCACGCGGTATGACGCAGTTTACGTGGTGTCACGTGGTTAACTATCCGGCGTCGCCTTGTAAAACCGCCAGGGGGAGCTTAACCTCTCATGTACAGCATTTGAGCCTTTAATTTTGAACTGTGTATTACAGCATGTTAATCATCAGTCATTAAAATGTTGGTATAGTTTATGAAAGCAAGATTGCTCAGTTGGACAAAAGTACACAACCTACCTTTATCAGAAATATTTATGCATCAAAGCCTTTACTGAAGATATTACTAATAGTATTAATAATGGATGACTTTGGACAAGCTGTATACTCAAAGTATAATTTCTTTAGCACATTTGTACAAGCACTTGGAATCTGTCCAAGTCATACTTTGTCAGGCATTTTGTTTTACTTCAACGGGCATAAAAACTTCCTTGCTTTTAACAGGGCGTTTCATAATTTCTAACTACGAAAATGATTTAAAATGCGACACCTATCATTCAACTAGAGCTTAAAATATCACAAGGATCCTCAAGAGCACAGCAAAGAGTGTATTAAAAGACACTTGTATTTATCAACGCTTTCTTTTCCGTATACCAGATTTTATGGAACCACTTCAGAGGGGTGTCAGCCAGTCAGATTCCAGGAATTGGCACTTTAAAGGAAAAATACACACCGGTATTCCATTTCTCCCTAATGATTTTAAGCATCGAAGTATTTAACTAGCATGTGAAATAGCGTGTGAAAAAGTGGTAGTTTTAAGCTTTTCTGCTAATATAATATGGAATCGCGTATCTAAAGAATTTAATAACGGTATTCGTGTGCTGCGACAGGGCTGTGTAGGGCTGTTTCGCCTGTCTGTTCATGTGAGCTGTCTTGTAGCCGACTGGTCTAGGTGCGTGACTACCAACTGGCAGGTTGTGTGTTCGAATTCAGCTGGTGCCGGGCTTTTCTGTTAACAAACATTTCTTCGAAAAAATAGAATAGCGATATTATGGACAATCAATTGACTTTTATATTTCAAAATATCGCAACATGATCGATATTTGCGATATTTTGAACATATCTTCCCTTCTGACAGCGGTTCCTGCTTCTATTGTGTGTGTGTGTGCAACAGAGTAAATTTTTATAGAGAAATGGAGGCTGGACAGTATGCGTTACAATATAAACATTTATATTGATTTAAATCGTGTTCTGATTTAAATCGCCAACGCATGTTTAATTATGTGTTTTTTAATCATAATCAGGCTAATGCATTTCTACATTTTCTGTATGAACCAGCTTAGAGGTTCATACAGAAAGACAGCTTGTGTTTAAATTGAGTGTAAGGTAATTTTTGCTTCTAAAGTCATGGTCAGCATTTATTATTGTACTGTGCTGTAAACTTTTTCTGTGCCTAGTCACATTATTTTATAGCGTTTTTATTGCGTTATTAAATCCGGTGGCGCTGTGTGTTAGTTTCCTGACTCCCATTATTTAAACTGCGACACTGATCATTCATCTCTAAATAAACTTTATTTTATATAGCGTTTTAAGCGAATAGGTAATTAGATTGCTCATAAACCTAATCACTTTTTCTACATAAACACAGCGTGATTGCTCTCTGAAAATGCTTTTCCTTTATTTTTAAAGTAGGCTCAGATTTCAACTATAGATCGTATTATTATAAACTTTCTTGGAAAAATGTATTTTATGTAAACCATGTTTGCTATTAATTCATTTAGGGCTAAAATACGTTCAGTGTCTTCCAATCGAGTCGAGTTGACATTGGAAGCCTGCCACACCCGGACTGTTAAACCAACGCATTAGCACGTCGGCAGTATTGGCTTTAGTATTCCCCCCCTCTCCCCTCAATTCAATTCAATTCAAGGTGTTTTATTTGCATGACAGATGGGTACAAGCAGTGTTGGGTATGTATATTGTAACGCTTACGGCAGACAGGCACTGTGTAAGAGCCGGCGCACCAGAGCAGCGCACCGAGGGAGCGTCTGCATTTATAACTTAGTTTTTAAAATTAGTCAAGCAATATGAAGCATCTCCTTTTACTTAGTGCCTGAGCATAAAAAGAATAGGAGCATACTGCAACGCGTGTGAAGTCCATAAACAATATTAATTTTGGAACTTAAACATACAGTATATGGCTGGTCTCGGTACTTTAAAGAAAACATACACACCAGTATTCCATTTCTCCCTAAACATTTTAAGCATCGAAGTCTTTAACTAATGCGATACCGGAGTCAACAAGCATACTTTTAGAATTTGATTAAAAGGGAATATAATATGGAATCGCGTATCTCAAGAATTTAAAGACCAGACAATCGCAAACGCATTTTCAATAAAATTATTTTATTCATTCAGCAGTTTGTGAGAGGGACATCCAGCAGGGAGAGACACACACACCGGTTTTCATTGACAAAATTGTTTTTTTTCAATTCCTCTTGTCTAACAGGAATGTTTTGTTTGTGGACAGACTGTTAGACAAGAGGAAAAGACCGCCTCCTGCTACGAAGCATTTCGTTGATCCGATCACGAATTCTTTTCCAGTCGTACGCAGCAAGGGTTGAGAATCTCCGATTCACCATCGTACTAATGGTTTCCTGGAGATTGCAAGGCAAGGCACTTTTGCCTCTGGACCCATCGAAATTTACAGACGTGGTCCACCCCCAGTAAATTTCAAAAGTCACAAGATTTCGAAACACGAGGGCGGCGTAGCGGTCGGCTCTTGCTTTCCCGTCTATGCCGATGCACTGCAAGTACAACCCCCCCTCCATCTCCTGAGTGATGGGTAGCAGTTGGACATCTGGGAGAATTATTCGTCCCACTGGCGTCTGTGAATTCCGCTGTGCTTCCTGGGGGGAGATAGGCGGCGGGGACAGCATCAACAGATTCCTGCGTGGTGGTGAACTGAGAGGCCGGGATGGAGTGTCCTGAGGCGGTGTGTGCTCTGCGGGGGGCAGAGCTTCCGCCAGGCATTGCAACCTGCGCGGCGGGGAGAGGCACTTTTCGGGAGACAGCTGCTCAACTGTTTGACTGCTGGAACATACTGTCTCCTTCCTCTGCATTTTCAGGAGTGTCTCTAGGCTCCCAATCCTCCCCAGTAATGCATCGTACTGCTCCCGCTGCTGCCGAAATGTCTCCATACAGGTGCTGCTTCTACAGGTTGGCACCCTGGCCAGTGGCCGAGAGCAGAGACCCACGGCCTGTGGCAAAATAACATAATTCATGTAAGAAATAAAGTCACACAGTAGTATTCATCAGTCGCGGAACAGACGTCAAAATAAACTTTTCTTTTTTTCCGTCTTACCGCTTTCTTTTTTACTGTCCTGGTGGTAGATCGTTTCGCCCGTGCGGTGTTTTCTTGAAGAACAGGCTACGAAGAAATAATTATAATTGAATTTAAAATTCAAAACGGCAATAATACCTTGTAATATGCGCTGTAATCGCGTATTTCAGATGAAGTCTGCTGTATTTGCTTACCCTTCGCTCTTTGGAAGCTGGGGCGGCAGAAGCACCCCGTCTCTTCCCGTAAAAGGTCTTGGTCTCCATACTATACTATGGTCGCTGTAGTGCAGGTTCGCAGTTTTTTTTTTTGTGATGGGAGCTCACCCAATCCCTTGGTGTCTTTATACTATATTCACATGTACGGCTAGAGTGTGTTCATTGTCTTCCAATGAAAGGCGGGTGCCTTTTGCCGAAGTCGGGAGACATTGGAGGCTTGCCACACCCGGACTGTTAAACCAACGCATTAGCACGTCAAAGCGCATTGAGGACCTGGGCGCAATAGTTGTTTTGTCCCTTGATTTACTGATCTGCATTAATTAAATCTTGTCAGTCAGGTCTTTTTTTCTCTATTTCAATTGTCGTTTACACATGCACGACTTTAAAAGCTAGCAAGACAGGTTTCGATTCACATTAGCTGGCGAGCCTTGTTAAAAAAACTAATGATAATGTAACATGCCACTGTTTGTTCATGAACAAAGTTATACTGAGATTTCCTTAGATACGCGATTAAAAAATAAATAAAAATTTGAATCTCCTGTGGAACACATTCCATAAGAATCAGCGGTTCTACAATATATATCGCCTTTAAAGGTGGCTTCTCAAAACGCTTTACGGGATAAAAACAACCAGAACAGCAGCAACAACAATATTGTATTTCATTGCACTTTGAAAACCAAGTAATAACTTAACTCAGTACGTGCAAACGTTTTGTATGTTGCTGTCGTGAATGCCTGCGTACCCGTAAGTATCTTATTTGCCTTGAGTCCTGTCTACAGTATATTTGTCCCCGTACCCCCTCTCTCCCTCAATTCAATTCAATTCAAGGTGTTTTATTTGCATGACAGATGGGTACAATTCTTGTTGGGAATGTATACAGTACTTTGATATTTACACCCGGCGCGGCACCGAGGGAGCGTCTGCATTTATAACTTAGTTTTTAAAATTAGTCAAGCAATATGAAGCATCTCCTTTAACTTTTAAGTTCTTAAATTCTTAAGAAATCTTTAGATATTCTTTAGATTCTTTAGATACGCAATTCCATATTATATTCCCTTTTAATCAAATTCTAAAAGTATGCTTGTTGACTCCGGTATCACGTTAGTTAAAGACTTCGAAGCTTACAATGTTTAGGGAGAAATGGAATACTGGTGTGTATTTTTTTCTTTAAAGTACCAAGACCAGCTATATACTGTATGTTTATGTTCCAAAATTAATATCGTTTATGGCCTTCACACGCGTTACAGTATGCTCCTATTCTTTTTATGCTCAGCTACTAAGATTTCCCTTCAGTGGTAAAATTCAATATCTACAACGGGCACAGTAAAGACGTTTACAGTAAGTCTTTCTACGACAGACCAACGGACCACGAGTGCCCCTGTCGGTCAACCAAACACGCACCGCGGTATTTTGCGTCATCGCGCGTCACGATGCACGACGCCGTAGCCAATTACCTGCGGTACGTGTCTGTACCGCGTACTTTGAATGGCTGCATCTGTTTTTTGTGTGAAGGGGGGAAACCATGCGTGTGCTGCAAACGATCTTAGTATCGAAGTGCCGTCCCACATAACCGATCCGAACAATCTGCTTTACAGAGGAGCACTGCCGGAGCTTATCGTTGGCAAACTGAAGACCAGGCCGACCTCTTCTGTGACTCTTGAACACTGAATCTCAAGGTTGTGAATTCAAGCTCCACGCTGGCGGGAAATTCCATAGGTAATGATCACATTTTCTTGCATGCTAATCAAAAGAAATATTAAGAAACTTTTCCCGATACCAGTTTTTTACAAAAGTAAAGGCACACGGCACATGTGTGCCACATCACGTCCGAGTTTAGTGACAACTACCTCAGAGATTGCAAGATGGCACAAAACAAAGTTTCAGATCAGATCACTTTTTTATCAAAGGTTCAAGCAAACCCGAATACTTTTGCAAGAGACATTTCAGAATCCCAGTCAAATCCAGTACGATTGCTGGATCCTTCGTATTCGACTGAACTATAGCACAGATCTGCAGTCCACCATTAGAATACTGTGGGTGTGTTGTATAAGCCATACCGCCCAAAATAGTTCTAAAACAGGAGATGCATCCTCGTTTAGGAATGTGGTATAAAGTGAAATGGTCTGGGAAGAGTCCTACGTTTGAACAGTTCAAAATAGACGTAAAGGGGTATTTATGGACTCTTTCGAAATGTAAGAACAAGCTGTGCGGACCTTATCTTTATTTACCTTGTGTAATCGTTTTTCATAAAGTGTAATTGTATTATAGCATGTGCCCCTGACGATTTTCTTGATACGTTATATGTGCTCTTGTTTGTATTGTATGTAATTTTGTTGTTCAAATAAAACGTAAAAGACATAACTTTCCGGATGCGGCTGCTGTAAAAATAAAATGACATCAAGGGTGCTGTACGCAGAGGTCTGAAACCTGCTCCACAGAAGATCTTTATCCAGAGATGTTAAAGAAGTTGAGATCTCGCCATGAGAGGGGAAGCATCTCAGAAAAAGCAGGTGCAGTCGGTTCCACGGTCATAACGCCACTAAGTCAGGCGACAAGAGCAAAACCCACCCGGCTTCCTCCGAGCAAGTAATGAGACAAAGAGACAGCGCACAGCGGGTAGCGTGGCCGAGCGGTCTAAAGCGCTGGATTAAGGCTCCAGTCTCTTTGGGGGTGTGGGTTCGCATCCCACTGCTGCCAGGTGCTTCTGTCGAGACCCCCTTTCAGCTGACTTCAGACAAAAGGGAGGGAGCTGCTTTTTGGCAGTCTCTCGAGAAACTAAGCAAAGTGTTTAAAGATGCTTTCTCAGCTTGACATCAAGGCACAAAACAAAAACCTTCTTACGTCCTCTCAACCCAAAAGCGCTTGGGATTTGCCCGTAAGGATAAATTCTGTACAGTAAGACAGTAAGACAGGCACCGCTGGGAATCGGACCCAGGATCTCCTGTTTACTAGACAGGCGCTTTAGCCAACTAAGCCACGGTGCCGCCAAAGTGCTGTCCTTTGACAGCCACTTGGACACGTCTCAACTGCTCTGAGACATCTGCGTTCCATGATCCGTGTTTCATCAAACTCTGAATCTCAAGATTGTGAGTTTGAGCTCCACGCTAGTGGGAAATTCCATAGTTAATGATCAAATTCACTTGCATGCTAATCAAAAGAAATATTAAGAAACTTTTCCTGATACCAGTTTCATAGTGACTTTGTAGGTGACATGTTCTTTATGAGAATAATGTTTCGTATGCGATCAATAACAGCACCAGAAAAAAATACCGGAAAGAAATTATCTGTCACTAAGGAAATTCATTAAATGAAGCCAAGACATAATCAGAAAATCGATATCAAGGAAATGTTAATCACTTTACATGTTCTTTAGCGTTTTTATATATACATACTGATAGACATTCAAGGCGTTCTAGTCGCTGTACTCTAAATGAAATCACAGTACAGTACAGGACATGCAGTGAGGAGCTCACGCAACGAATACTCTTGAACGCAACAAAAGTAATGGCACACGGCACATCACGTCCGAGTTTAGTGACAACTACCTCAGAGATTGAAAGCTGGGTAGTTTCAGATCACTTTCGATCTTAGTATCGAAGTGCCGTCTCCCACATAACCGATCCACAGAAGAACTGTATCCAGAGGTGTTAAAGAAGTCGAGATCTCACCATGAGAGGGGAAGCATCTCAGAAAAAGCAGGTGCAGTCGGTTCCATAGTCATAACGCCACTGTCGGACAAGAGCAAAAGCCACCCGGCTTCCTCCGGGAAAGTAATGAGACAAAGAGACAGGGCATAGTGGGTAGTGTGGCTGAGTGGTCTAAGGTGCTGGATTAAGGCTCCAGTCTCGTTGGAGGTGTGGGTTTGAATTCCACTGCTGCTAGGAGTTTCTGTGTTACAACCACCAAGTGGAGCAATGTGTTAAAAGCTACTTTATCAGCTTAACATCAAAGCAGGGAGAAAAAAGTGTTTCTTCTTCTCAACACAAATTCTTGTTTCCACCTTCAGCAGGGAAGATTGTCTACCAAGATCACTTTTGAGTCAGTGCAAATCACAGTGCGCCCTCAATTTTAATGTCGGTTGTGCTCCTTTTATCTGTGAAACGTTAATGTTCTGCATTTTCAAGTCGAGTCATCCTCAGGGGTAGAGCTGATTAAGTCTTTCCGCATAGCGCTCCATCAGAAATAACTTGTCTAAGTTCCAAAGAGATTGTGGGTTTCACTTCAAGCAATCACAAAGCATACCTCACATGTCAGATCTAAATGGGGAATTTGTTGGTTACAAAGCTGAACGTTTTTCCATGTTCTGCTAGAGTATCCACTGGCTTGCCTTTATCAGCTGTCTTGGAAAGATAAGCTGTGCTTCGTCTCAGGAAAAATCATTAGTACTGTCATTTTATTCTGTGCATATGGCCGATATTTAAAGTATATAAAAATCACGAGTTCATAGATTTATCCAAATATCAACGGCACCTTGTAAACCTGTGATAAGAATTCCTTCAATCCAATGGTTTCACTCCAGGGAAAAGGCAGGGAAACATAGAGAATTCTTATTTAAAGACAACATCCGTATTGGATTGCATGTCAGCAGGCATCACTCAGAATTCCTAATATGATTTTGAATTCAGTTTTGCAGTTCTTTAGTGTTTAACTACTTTCAGAGAGTCCTTTATTGACCTTGCTGAAGCAGAGAAGCGACATAATCACAAATGTGACCAGTGTTTCTGCTGTTTCTGGTTAATAATGATTATTATTTTGTATTTTGATTAGTATTTTTCGTAGCATTCTTCCTCAGCTTTTAAGTTATTTGGTGAGCAAGAACCACTGAGAACGAGTCTGAATCAATCAAGAACACATACGGTACTGCTGTCCTGTGTACAACTGCTTCTTCCTAATTGAGCTTTTCAGTGTTGAAGAAGACGTTTCCAATTTCGATTGCTGGTTTCAGAGGATGTGCTACAAGATCACAGATTCATTTGAAAAGATTTGGAGATGCATTGGCTGGGATTCAAACCTGGCTCAATTGCATGAAGGCACCTATACTCAGCAACGAGAGGAAAGGAGAAGGGGCCAGAGGTAGTGTGGCTGAATGGTCTAATATGCTGGATTTTAGGCTCCACTCTCTCAGGGGCGTGGGTTTAAATCCCACTACTGCCCAATGTTTTAAGACCTTACTTCCTGTGATTTGTAATGTGGTCAGTAAAAGCACTTTATGTAAGTATCTCTTATGTCAGCGCTACAAGTCACTTACTGCTCCACAGGTCCGGGGTTCAATCCCTGGCATCTTCAGGTGTTTTATATTACTGTACTCACATCGCAATCTTCTGTTGAGTGAGAACTCTTTGCTCGTGTTCATAGAGAGCCAGGTTTACCTTTTGAATCTCACCCGGGATTTCCTGAGAGATCATTCAGCGAGCGATCTCGCACAGTGGACTCGGCACTGAGCTGAAAGCTGCACGAATTCCTCACTGTGTGTCCTGCATAAATGTGCAGCACAGTGACATGAACACCTTCAACTTTTTCTGTATGTGAAGGAAAATGCAAAAGAGTATGAAAAGTATTGATTGTATAAAATATCCATGGTATAACTCGAGAAAAAACTGAAGCCCAAAACAACGACTTTTGATGATTACAAGAAATTCAAGAAACACAACCATCCGCAGATGGATTTGGACCCTGAACTCTTAAGTTAAAAGAACAAAAGCGAAGTAAACTCTCTTCATTGTCTTATAGTTTGTGAAACAAAACAATTTCTTACTTTCTTAATAATTTCTTACGATTTATATAATTTTAACAGAATCACAATTACAAACATTTGGGGTTAAACTGTTATTCACATACTCTAACGAAGAGAAACGTTATTGTCTTCCGGTGTGTGAGCCCATTTCTCAAAAAATAAAAAAATAAGTTATATAAATTGAATTTTTCTATTTTTTAGGCTTGCATAGTCTTATTCATATTTCAGTTAAACCTTTTCTTCTGTAGTAATTTCATTTAATATTAAAATTAGTCCTGATTTACAATTTTTGGACATGGTTCATCTTAAAGAATTTTGTAATAAGTTTCAGTTTAGGAAAATCGTGCCCAGAAGCTACCAAAACTGGTAATGTTCACATAATGTGTAATGCAATAGCAGCAGTTGGGGTGGGAAAAAAAAGGCATTTCTTGGTATGAATCCTAAAATTTCATAGATGGCGTTCTAGGACTTCTCGCTTCAGATGAAGCTGTCAATACATCATAGATTTGTACTCAATCAATATCAGCAGTGTTATCACTACCGAATGCTAAATATCGATCCTGGCAATACTTCATGCTCCGTCTCCAGAAAAATACTCAGCACTGTCTTTTTTCTGTGCACATGACCGTCTTTTAAAACATATAAAATCAAGAGTTCATTGATTTCTCCAAATAAAAACAATACATTTTAACCCAGTGGTTAGTATTCCTCCAATCCAATAGTTTTACTCCAAGTAAAAAGCAGCGCAATATATAGAGAGATGATATTCAAACATTTCAACGTTCTTATTGGATTGCCTGTATGCAGATATCGCTCAGAATTGCTAATAGGATTTTAATTCGGTTTTTCTCTACTACTTTTAGAGTCTTTTATTGACCTTGCTGAAGCAGAGAAGTGACATAATCACAAATGCGACCAGTTGTGCAGCTGTTTCTGGTTAATAATGATTAATGCGAAAAAAAACAGCTCCTTGCATTCAGAGCAAGAGCAACCAACGCGCTCGCTTGTTGAGTTGGGTATTTTCCGAGCTACTCTTCCTTAGCTGTAAAGTTATTTGGTAAGCAAGGACTTCTGAGAAGGAGTCTGAATCCATCAAGAAGACAGGAATTCTAATATTCTAATATTCTAATATTGAGATGCATTGACAATGCATCTCAAAAGGACGTATTAAATAAGAAAATGATCCTTTCTGTTACCATTCCTGTGGTTGGAGCGTTGTTTCACCCTTTTACGTTCTACAATATTTACAGACAAGGTTTTATCACTGGAGTTGTACAGAACAAGTGTGCATCAGTCCATGAAAATCATCAGTACTGCTGTTTTTCTATGCATAGTTTAATCAAGAGCACTTAAAAGATGCAAAAGATGGATTGTGTTCTGTGAGCATCTGCACATCTCTAAGTCACTTCCACAACCTTCTATGTCGGGGATGTAGCTCAGTGGTAGAGTGCATGCTTTGCATGTATGAGGTACTCTTTGCTCGTATTCATAGAGAGCCAGGTTTACACAATTAAACTTGAAGTGCTACAGTGCTCTCTGCAGTTTTAAATGTACCTCCAAAGCATTTAGTTCTGTTAACTACCAAAGAATGTGAACTAATTTAAAGTCACTTTCTGGAAATTTAGAGAACGTCTTCACACTTGTCGTGGCTGTTGCAGAAAAACCTCACCCGGGATGTTGAATCTCACCCGGGATTTCCTGAGAGATCATTCACCAAGCGAGTCCTCCCCCTGGATTCCGCACTGAGCTGAAAGCTGCATGAATTCCTCACTGCGTGTCCTGTACTGTGTAGCACAGTGACAAGAACGCCTTGAGTTTTTTTCCGTATGTGAAGGAAAATGCAAAAGAGCATGAAAAGTATTGATGGTATAAAATATCCATGGTACAACTCGAGAAAGAACTGACGGACAAAACAATGCCATTTGATGATTACAAAAGAAACACAACCGTCCGAACATGGGCTTGGATCCTGAACGCTTGCGTTAAAAGACAAAGCAAAGGATATAACCTGTCAATGTCTTCATGTCTTACAGTTTATGAAATAACACAATTTCTTCCTTTCTTAATAATTTCGTACTATTGATAGATGCTTTTTTGAATTTTAACAGAACCACAATTACAGACATTTGGGGTTAAACTGTTATTCACATACTCTAACGAAGAGAAACGTTAGTGTCTTCCGGCGTGTGAGCCCATTTCTCAAAAAATAAAAAAATAAGTTATAAATATTGAATTGTTCTATTTTGTAGGCTTGCATAGTCTTATTCATATTTCAGTTAAACATTTTCTTCTGTAGTAATTTCATTTGGTATTATATTAATCCTGATTTACAATTTTTGGACATGGTTCATCTTAAATAATTTGTAATTAGTTTCAGTTTTGGAAAATCACGCCCAGAAGCTACTAAAACTGGTAATGTTTGCATAATGTGTAATGTAATAGTAGCATTTTGGGTGGGAAAACAAAAGGCATTTTTTGGTATGAATCCCAACACTTCATAAGCGGCGTTCGAGGATTTCTTGCTTCAGATAAAGCTGTCAATACATCATAGATTTTTACTCAATCAATATCAGCAGTGTTATCGCTACCGAACGCTAAATATAGATCCTGGCAATACTTCGTGAGATCTTCGTAAGAAAATCCAAAAAAGTACAGAAGCAATCAACGTTTCTTTTGGATCGAGAAGAGGATAATTATGAGACTCAAAATATGCCTGTCTTTTCTTTTTTCAAGGACAAATGGATTATTGAAGTGTAAAGATGGGTTCAAAACCAAAATCATCTGCTATTGCTGCTGTTTCTTTGATAGTTTCTTCAAATCCTTCAATTGATCATTCATTTCGAGGAATAATATTATACAAATTGTGGTTTTCTGTTAATTGCCAATTTTATTGTAATTACATCTTCGTTTACAGATGTCTTGCATGTATCACAAGGTATAATAGTCGCCGTGTGTCCTCAGCTAAAATGTTTTAAAAAGTACGACAAAAGTTCAATATGCTTAACATCATTTATGGTTATACTGTATCTATATTAAAATGAAGGTAAATATACCAAGACATTAAAAAACAATTTTACAGTCCTAACCTAATAATTCTTGTGAAGTTTTCCAATAAATCCGAACTGTAATTTTGAAACATTACTTGCCCGGAGGAAGCCGGGTGGGTTTTGCTCTTGTCGCCCGACTTAGTGGCGTTATGACCGTGGAACCGACTGCACCTGCTTTTCTGAGATGCTTCCCCTCTCATGGCGAGATCTCGACTTCTTTAACACCTCTGGATACAGTTCTTCTGTAGAGCAGGTTTCAGACCTCTGCGTACAGCACCCTTGATGTCATTTTATTTTTACAGCAGCCGCATCCGGAAAGTTGTGTTTTTTACTTTTTATTTGAACAACAAAAATACATACAATACAAAAGAGCACATAAAACGTATCAAGAAAATCGTCAGGGGTTCATGCTATAATACTGTACTGTTTTCAGGTTCCCTCAGGAAAGGACAAGTGGCGACGTGATAGTAAACCAAGCGACAGCTTTATTCTTTTATCGAAGCCACACAAAACCAAACACAGGACATACACACACATGAGGAGACTGATGGAACACATTCACATCTCGGTGGTAATTACTTAACAACAGGCTATACACTTATAAGGCTACACAGGACACTAAAACTACTATAACACTATTTACATATGCAGGGTCAGTTGCTGGTCATCGAGCTGACCCTCAGACTCTCCCCGGCTACAACTCCCAGCCTGCTCCGCGGTACCATGAGTGCCTAGGTGCGCTTCCTCCTCACCACCGGGCCAGGGGGGTTACACTGTCCCCACCTGAAGCGTCTGGCGTCCCGCTGACATCGAACACCCCCTCAGGCTCTACTCATACTAGGCTAAAGGCTGTGGAACTCTGCGTGAGCAGCTGTTACGAAGCGGTGGTGGCCGGCGGCCCACGGTCACCCCATTGTAGGCCGGCTCTGGCCCTGGCTGCTCCTTCGGAGCCTCCCCGCGAGGCTCCTCCTCCCGGTCCCAATAGGGGGCCCGGCGGTCTCGGTGCAGAACCACCACTCTCCCCCGGTGGCAGACCTTGCCTACCACCCCGAGGACCTCAGCGGCCCCCTCCCACAAAGGCGCCAGCTTAGGGCTGAGGCCTTTGCGGCGGTGCGGGCTGTACACCCAAACCAAGTCCCAGGGCAGGAAGGCAGGCCCCCTGCAGCGCAGGTCGTAGTACCGCTTCTGCCAGACTCCCGCCTGAGTCAGATGGGTCCGGGTAAAGCTGTGCACCCGCCACATCCACTGCTACAGGTCCTATTCGTAGTCCGGTCCAGCTGGTGGTGCCGACTCGTCTCCGGGCGGCAGGCCGAAGACCAGGTCCACCAGGGTTTGCATTTCCCGGCCCAGCATGAGTGAGGCCAGGGTACACCCGGTAGATTCCTGGACTGCGGTCCGATAAGCCCAGAGCTCGAGGGGGAGGTGGCGGTCCCAGTCCCGTTGGTGACAGGACACCAGGGAGGCCAGCTGGGTGGGGAGCATCCGATTAAACCGCTCCACAGTCCCGTCGCTCTGGGGATGCAGCGGGGTGGTCTGAGTCATAGAGATCCCCAGGCGCTGGCACACTCTGGCGAAGACCTGGGACTTGAAGTTACGCCCCTGGTCACTGTGTAACTCCTCCGGCACCCCCAGCCTGGCAAACATCCCCTCCAGTAGTGCATTGGCCACCGTGGGGGCACTCTGGTCCGGGAGGGCATAGGCCTCCGGCCACTTCGTGAAATAGTCCATTGCTACCAGGATATAGTGGTTTCTGGCCTCGGTGCGCGGAAACGGGTCCAAAACATCTACCCCCACCCGCTCCATAGGAGCCCCCACCTGGTGTTGTTGGAGGGGGGCCCGAGAGCACTCGAGGGGACCTTTCTGCGCCACGCACACTGCACATGTTCGGCAATACCGCTCCACGTCCCGGTGGCAAAGACCCCAATAAAAATGGCCTCGGAGACGCTGCAGGGTTTTTTTACAGCCGAAATGCCCCACGCCCGGCTGGCCATGCACCACTCTGAGCACAGCCGCGCGGAGCGACTGTGGCACCACCTGCTGCCACCGTATCTCGCCACTGGAGGGTACCTGCCACCCCCGGCGCAGCACCCCGTCCTTTACCTCCAAGGCCTCCTACAGGACGCAGAGGGCCTTGACGGACTTTGGGTGCTGGGGGTGCTCCTCTCGCGCAGGCCGCGCTCCTGCTGCCTTCCAGCGGAGCACCGGCCCCACGTCAGGATCAGCTGCCTGTTGCTGTGCCAGGTCTGACATGCCCACCCCCAGCGGCCCCTCCAGGGCTGTGGCCGAGGTGCTTGCCTCCGTCACTGTGCAGACGGCTCCCTCACACTGCTCCCACCGGGCGCAGTAGTGGCAGTCCGCAACCTCACAGGGGTGCCGCGAGAGAATGCCGGCATTGAGATGGCGAGATCCAGCACGGTGCACAACAGTGAAGTCATACTCCTGCAGGACCTCTATCCATCGCACCATCTGCCCCTCCGGCTCCTTAAAGTGGAGCAGCCAGGTGAGGGACGCATGGTCGGTCCTCAACAGGAATCGGGTCCCGAATAGGTATGGCCTGAAGCTCGCGACGGGTCACGCAGTAGTTCCGTTCAGCCTTATTCAAAGCCCGACTGTAGTAGGCAACTACCCGCTCCCATCTGGCCCCTCCTGTGCCAGCACCACGCCCACCCCCAAGTCACTTGCGTCGGTATCCAGGATATACAGTAACCACGGATCGGGATAGGCTAGCACGGAGGCCCCCACCAGAGCTTCACGTAACCGACCGAAAGCCGTCTCGCAGCCCGAGTCCAAGTCAAAACGGCGGCCCTTGTCGGTGAGGCAGTGCAGCGGGGGAGAGATGCTGGCAAAGTCCCGGACGAACCTCAGATAATACAAAGCCAACCCCAGAAAGCTGCACAGCTCTGCGACGGTGCGGGGAGTTGGCCATCCCCTCACTGCAGCAACCTTACCTGGGTCTGTAGCCACCCCTCGCGGTCCAACAACATGTCCGAGGAAGGTCCCCTCCCGCCGCAGGAGCTCTCAATTGTTGTGGTTGAGCCTCAGGCCAGCACGGCGGATGCAGGCCAGTACTGCCTGGAGGTTCGTCAAGGCCTGGTCGAAACCCTGGGCATGAACCAGCAGATCGTCCAGATACAGCACACACTGGTTCCGCAGGACCGATGCCAGCACCCTCTCCATCAGCCTCTCGAACGTCGCCGGGGCATTGCACAGGCCAAAGGGAATGACAGTAAACTGCCAGAGGCCCTGGCCGATGGAAAAGGCCGTCTTCGAGCGAGCATCGGGAGCGAGCGGTACCTGCCATTACCTGCTTAGTGAGCCCAAGATCTCATCAAGAATTGTATCCAGCAACAGCGTTCGGCGCATTGTTCCATACTCCGACCACTCTCGGTGTAAACAGGTCCCTCCTTGAAATGCACTGGTCTCTGCTTGAAATGCACTTTCCTGCATTTGCTTTGGTGTAACTGGCTTCCCCTGCATGGGCGAATGTGAAGAAGATCCTTAGTAAGTCATTGAAGAAAACCGAGAAGAGGTCGGAGTGGCCTCTGTCGTTCATCAACGATCCAGTCAGGCAGTACTCCTCTGTAAAACTTCGTTAGTTCACATCGATTGGCTTTTTTATTGCCTTCTGCATGCAAGTAGTAAAAGCAGACACCCCTATTCTGCCGTGACCTGGATTCAAACCGGGGTTGTTAAGGCCACAACGCAAAGTACTGACCACTATACAATCACGGCGAGATACCGAGACACACGCGGTGGGGCAGAAAAGTCTGTGCCCTCTTCGTGTGACAGGAGTCGGAAAAGTCCTGATGTTGCATTTCAACTGAGCCCCAGTATACATCGACCCTTCGACACTCTAAGTGCAAACGGCAATTACAGTTTGCTTGCATGACACACGGAAGAAGGCTGCGTGCTCCCATATGGGCTAGTGGTTAGGATTCCTGGTTTTCACCCAGGTGGGCCAGGTTCATTTCCCGGTATGGGAACGTGTCAGTTTTGCCTCCTGCTTTCCAAAAGATCAGCACCGTGTACGAAGGAGCCACACTAAAACCACTCGATCATGTGCAAAACGTACAAGAAGAAGGGGCGCCTGTTTCCAACCGAGGACCTCTCGCTTGTGAGCCGAAGTGATCATCACTGCAGCTCGGAAACCTGCAGGAGGTGGGTGGGGTGACTCTGGTAGATAGTGTTGACCTTCGGCAATAGAATTTATACTCTCCAAGATGATATTTGCACTTTCTGGAGAGGAGATTTTCTCCACTTCAGTAGCCCGATTGCGTCGATTGCGTGGAGAGGGCTGTAGAATGTGGCGCCGCCTTTCCTGCTCCGTCCATGACAGGCGTGCTGGTCTCTGGTGAGCACGGTCAATCAGCGCACTCCAACGAAGGCACTGGAAGCAGCTGAATAGCATTGGCGAAGTTCAGCACTGGGTCACTGTGCATGGTTTCCCATCGTTTCCGTTGTGTAGTGGTTCTCACATTTGCCTCACACGCGAAAGGTCCCTGGTTCAAAACCGGGTGGAAACACAGTGGCCACGCTCACTGTTTGGGGATTCCTAGTGTGGGGATCTACGGGATCTGCACAGTGCATGTCGCAAAGCTTCCTGCTGTCACTTCAATGCGCATCCTGATGTCGAGTCGTGTGCTGTGCACAGGCTCTGAAAGTGAGAGCAATGAAAAGGTGCATGACGCTGTGAAAGAAAATGCAGAGAAGTGAAAGGCAGTCCTTTCTCTAAGGAGGTAGAAGGAGAGCAACTCGCTGTCGGGGAATCAAACCACGGTCTCTAACGAGGAAGACATCGCTCTCTCTGTCTCCCGGTATTTCACGTCTGAACGGAAAACACAAACGACCAACTCGGAATGACATGCTTTTGATGCTTTTCAAAGCCTTCTTTGTGCACGACGACTGCGCCGCCCAGCAGATACAGCTTCAGCTGTGGAGACTTGTTCGGGTGGCGTTCTGGGAGTCGCGTTTTTCAGAATTGTATTGAGATCGTTTTCCACAGAGCTCAGATGTCAAAGCACAGCAGCAGCTCTCCACAGCGATCCTCTATAGCGCCCTTTCTCCAGCAGCTCCGTCCTTATTGGAAGGAAGCAAGAGTGAAATAGTGCAGGGAAATAGACTGTGTGTAGTGTCTATGTGAATATTAATGATCATGGCATTACTGATAGTTTCAGTATTAATGCTAGTATTCATGTTAATATTAGTGAGAGTATATCTGGTAGTTTTACTAATAATACAAGTATACATGTGACTTTGTGATGATAGATACTTTTAAATTTAGTTTTAATGCTAGTTTTCATGTTAAATTTAGTGATAATTATACTGTTAGTGTCAGAGTATTAACACTCATCATCATGTTAGGTTTCATGACAGTATTACTGTTATTATACATATTATTAGTCTAGTAGTTGTTTTTGTCAGTGTTAGTAACAATGATAGGGTTTGATGATAGTGTTAGTGTTGTAATATTGGCAGTATCTGCATTAGTGTTAGTTATAGTGTATCTGTACCTAAGAGTGGATGCGGTGTCTATGTGTGTATATAGTGTCTATTTGTGTGTCTGTGAATGTGTGTGAGTAAGTGTGTGGGTGTGTATCTGTGAGTGTCTGATTTTGTGTATATTGTGTGTTGTGTCTGTGGGTGTAAATGTATGTGAGAGTGTAGGTGTATATCTATCAGTGTGTGTGAATGTGTGTGTAAGTGGGCTTGGGCTCCACTGGTGTGTCTGACAGAAGTGACCCATCAACAGGTGTTGAGGTCCAGAGTCGCCTATGAATTTAAACACTTTCTAGAGTCCAGACCAACATCCAGAGATCTGTGAATGCTCTTTTTTTATCACTATTAGTAGTAATGACAGTAGTAATTCCAACGCGAATCATTATTACCGGAACAGCCATCAGAAAATATCGCCTTTGCAATGATGTCACTTAACATCATTAACACTGAAGTATTTAAAAGGCAAGAAATACTATCACTATGCAATTAATTGATGCAATTAAGCTCCTTTAAATGTAGGCTGATAAAATGTATAGAATTAGGTGACAATATCAGAATTAATTCAAATGCACAAGATCAATTTTCAGCAACAAAAATGCACTCAAGATGCACAAATATTTTACAAGAAAGAAACCTTACATTTGCCTAGAACACTGCGACACAGAGGCCAATCTCTTCTCCCTCATTATGCCGGATTACACGCTCATGATGAACAGTCCTTCAGCGATAGTCAGCTGCCATCACCGACTCAGACATGACATTCATGTACATATTATACCTTAATATGGCACCACGTTACAATAATTTGATCAAAACAACTGGTGAAAAATTAATAATCAAATATTTCTTTCCTTCTTTTAGTAGATAAAGACTTTGTCCAAAAAAGAAGCATTTATTACTTTCCTCTCCTACCAGCCCTTACAAGTCACCCAGTTTTTAGTTTAAAGCTGGATTAAAGCTCCAGTCTCTTTGGGGGTGTGAGTTGGAATCCCACTGCTGCCAACTATCTCCAACTATCTCAGTGTTAAGAAGCAAAAAAAACACACATTTGCTGCAGAAGGAACAGGAGAATTTGTGCCATTCAGCCTTATAGCGTGATGTCATTTTCTCATGCTCATTTTTAGATGCTTGTGATCGAATCTATGATTCTTATGAGTGTGCTCACCCTCCATAAAGGTAGCACAGATATAACGTGCCACATTTTCAGAGAATCGCATTAAATACAGGTCAGAAGAAGGCAACAAAGTGTCCGCTAGGCAGTCCAGCGATTTCAACAGTGTTCTCTGTTGTTTAGGTCAAGAGTGACAGCCGTTACAACACACAGTGTCAGGCATCAAAAAGACTTGATCCAGTGATGGCATCCAGACATTTCCTGCAACAAAGCCAGGATACGGTCTTTAACAAAACGAGTGAAAAGCTAATTCCCAACTTTTGCAATCCTTTGCAAAGAAGGACTGCATGTTCTCAGTGTTAAATGCACTGTTCATTATTAATAATAATAATAATCTTTACATTATATAGTGCCTTTAAAGGTGGCTTTTCAAAAGTGCTTTACAGAATGACAACAATAAAGTTAACAAAAAGCACAAGATAAACAGGATGAGAATACACAGTTAGAGGAGACAATAGATGGTGGTATTAAATACAGTAGGAACAGAGGGGTAAATAATAGTTCATTAAAGGCTCTTCTAAAGAAGAGGGTTTTGAGTCTGGATTTGAAGGAGTTTAGAAAAGACTCCAGCACAGGAGTAATGTGATCACAGTCCAGTGCTAATTTCTTTCTTGTGGCTGCTGGTTCATTTCCAACTGTGGACTCTTAAGAAGTCTTTTATTTGACTTGATCAACACCAATCCCTAGAGGATTTCGAAAGGTTGAATCAAAATGGTATGTGACTCTGGTGGGACTCAAACCCACAACCTTTGAATGACTTAATTCTACCAAGGAATAAAAGTCCAACATGCTCGCCATTGCGTCACAGAGCCAACAGATACAAAGTTACATAAAACAGCTGCAGAAAGCTGTAACTCATGCTTCTCCCGTTGTCTCTAAATTGAGCTCCATAAATATTGACAATGAGTGGCCTGTTGTCTACAAATAGATACCGCTGGGATTCATACCCAGGGTCTTCTGGTTTTTAGTGAGGCGTCTTAACCAGCTAAGCCAGGGCACCAAACCTGCTAAAAGTTATCCACAACTTCAAACACCTGTGAGAAACGGGCAACTGCAGTGTTATGCCTGCTGGCTCAACAGATAATCCTTTTCGAAGTTTAAGGAGAGGATTTCTTTGTCAATTCAATTAAACATTTCAGAAATGCTGAACGATTGATGTGTTTCACGCGCAGCGCGGGCTCTCCTTTGCTTACAAATATTTTTTTTACACCAATTTACTCAACTACGATTTTTTCTGAGCATTTTGTTTGATTGCTTCCTATTTTATACTGCGCTGATTTCTGTATTGTTCAATTTCCCTGTTGATATAAATTTCTTGTTTTGTAAGACAAGAAGACCGGCTGTTCTGACCTTACCTTGCACTGGAGCCGCTCTTTTCTTTCCAAAGGCGCAGAGAAAGATACTACCGCAGGTAACACCCCGTGAGAAACATCATGAGCATCTGTAAAAGCTCTCTACCTGCCCGCTCCCCACACCGACGTGTGTGAGCAGGGATTTATAGGGACATTCTGAAGTGTAGAAACATTTTATCGTTACGTACTTTTCTGTGCAGTTAGTTCTCCTTCAACTCCGACCGACAACGGAGGTCGTTTTTAATACAGGAGTAAAGGCACACTGCACATCTGCAAAACATCACGTACAGGTATAGGGAGAGCGACATCAGTGATTGGAAGGTAGGAAGTTTCAGGTAACTTTTTTATTATAGATTCAAGCAACCCTAAATACCTTTTCAAGAAACATTTCAGAATCCGTGTCACATCCAGTACGATTGCTACAGAGGTCTACAGAATACAAACAGAACACTGTTTGTGTGTTATATAAAACACACCGCCCAAAACATTTCTAAAACAGGAATTACACGTTTAGGAATGCGCCCTCCTTTATACATTAAATAAAAGGTCTGAAGCCTGCTCCAAAAAAGAGCTATATTCAGAGCTGACAAAGAAGTGATAGGAAACATCTCGGAAAATGAAGGTGCAGTCGTTTTCACGCGTCGCACACCAAGAGCTGAACCCGGCGTTCTCTGAAAAAAGTAAGGTGTTGGGAGTGTGGCTGGGTGGTCTAAGTTGCTGGGTTTGTACAAAAATTTCTTCGCAGGGGTAGGTTTGAATTTCGCTGCTGCTAAGTGTTTGTGGGTTAAGACCGTCCTTCTATTGCGAGTTCAATGGGTAAAAACTTTGCTTGACAGTCTGTCGAGAAACTGAACTAGGTGTTTCAAGATAGTATTTGTCAGCTTAACATCAAGGCAGAAAAAAGCCTCATTTTGTCTTCCCAACAGCAATGCTCTTTGGTCCCTTCAGCGTTATGCAGGGAACAACATCTGCCGTGATCACTTTTGAGTCGGTGCGAATCGTAGTGTGCCGTAGTTGTTTTTAAAATTAGTTTTGTCGGCATGCTGCATTTGTCTGTGAAACTTTAATGCTGTGCTTTTTCACGCCGAATCGTTGGCAGGAGCAAAGCTTATTCAACCTTTGCACTCAGCGCTCAATCAGAAATACAGTATGTATTACTATGAGTGGCACTGAGGTCACTATGGTGCAATTGAGCGATGTAAGACCAATGGCATAATGCATAACGCGTCTGACTTCAGATCAGGAAATTGTATGTTTGACTCCTGCCTGGCTTTTGTTGCGTTAAAACGATTTACCTTCCTTTATATAAATTAACTGCACCTGAAAGCTATAGAAAACACTTTGGGTAAATTGTCGAAATTCGCATGAGGCTGCAGACAACTTAACACTACTGTCTGGAGATCAGCTCCTTCTCTGAGCTCCATTGCAACGAAAACCCGTGGGTAGCAAAGTTGGAGAGCAGCTCAACTTGTGCTCAGTACGGTGCTGAGGGTTCAGTACTGGTGTTGTTCTAATTAGCACGAACTGCACAGGCTCTGAATAAGACCATTTCAATTAGTTTGGTCAGTGTAAGACACTTAATGTAGAATTATTACTTTGCCTGTCTCTTGTTTGTATATAATTTAATGTCTCTGATAACTTAATGTTAGTTTTTAATTTAGTTTTAGTTTTACAATGTAGGTCATGCATTGACATATGCACGAACACGCGAAATGTCTCACTCCTGATTCAGCTCATGCTCCATAGGAGAGAAGCGATTCCTCTTGCTTCTCGTACAACCATATCAGAACAGAAGCCTGTGTCACCCAGCTCTGATTCAAGAGCGACTCGCATCTTCAGCCCTTTTTTTTGTTCGTGATCATTAATTTCTTTAGTTATGATCAATATTGAACTTTTTTTAAATAAAAATAATCAAACACACAGACAGGTTTTTGAAAAGTAGGGTAGGGTTACCGATGAACCGGTGTCGAGCAGGGCCAGGCAGGGTTGGTCCTCGATTTGGCAGTGGAGGTACAGGCCCCGGCTACAGCCGACTCGCCCCACGGTGGCGTGAGGGGCGCCGGTCTTAACAGCGCTCTCCGGAGTGGGGGTTGAGGTGTTCAAGGGCGGGCAGCCATTCCCGCGCTGTGCCGCCCTGTTCCCGTTTCCCGATGCCGATCGAGGAGTGCGAGGTTCGGGTGCCCGGCAGTACCGGGCTCGGTGTCCCCTCTTCCCGCAGCGGTCGCAAAACAGCGTGCGGGGCTGTTCCGCGGTGGTTGCTGCATGGGCTGGCTCCTCTTCCCCCTCGCTGGACTCCTCCGTCGCCGCCTCGGTCAGCCGGCAGGGCGCACTGCATCTGCTGGCACTTCCAGCCACCCCGAACACGGCCTCAGTCCGTGTAGCAAGGGCCAAGGCCTGCTCCAGCGATGCCAGCGCTGCCAGCTGTACATGGCGCTGCAGCTCCTCGGGTGAGAGGGCCTTGAGAAAGGCCTGGAGAGCCATCTCCCGCTGCGCCTCCCGGGGAAAAGCTGGGTATCCTCGGCGGGCGAGGAACATGACATCAGCGGCAACCGGGCCCAGTCGCTCTCCTGGTCGGCGCCGCCGCAGGGCCAGCCTCTCCCGCATCAGGTCCGGCACCTCCTCCACGCCTAAGCGCAGCCGAAGAGCTGCTGCCAGTGCCGCATATTCTCCTCAGTCCTTCTCCGGGAAATCCAGGAGCACCAGGCAGGCTGCTCCTTCCAGCGCCACAGCCAGGTGGCTGGCCATCTCTGCCCGGTTCCAGCCATTCGTTCGGGCCGCGAGCTGGAACTGCGCCTCATAGGTTTCCCAAGGCGCTTCCCAGTCGTAGAGGTCGCACCCGCGCCGATGAGTGTGGGAATCGCTGGTCGGCTCCGGAAGGGAGGGTATCTTCTCTCTGGGGTATCTGCTGGCCAGGAGTAGCAGCCAGTTGCCCCAATTCTACCGGCAGAACCACTACTAAGTAGCCCTGGTACTGTGGGCTGTGGCCACCTGTCGCACCCAGGAGTTGCTCAGGCTCCATATGTGCGCTGCCGGTGGGTTCTGTCTCTTTTAGAGTCAGCCAGCGCTTGACAGAATCGGTTAATGTCTGCCACGGTTTGTCCATCCTGCCCGCTTCTGACACCAATGTAGCATTTACAGGTTCTTCTCAGGACAAAGGACCAATGGAGATGAGATAAATGAACCAAACGATAGCTTTATTCTTTATCAACCACACAAAACCAAACACAGAATATACACACACATGAGGAGACTGACGGAGCATGTAAACATCTTTAGGGTGGTAATTACTTAACAACAAGCTATACACTTATAAGACTACACAGGACACTAGAACTACTATGACATTATTTACACAGGTAGGGTCAGCTGCTGGTCATCGTGCTGACCCTCAGACTCTCCCCGGCTACAACTCCCAGCCTGCCCAGCGGTACTATGAGCGCCTAGGGGCGCTTCCTCTTCACAACCGGGAGAGGGCGTTACAATACGTATATTTGACGAATCACTGCCCACTGGCGTTGCTTTCCAGACACCACAACTATTCACGATGAATCTTATGAATACACATCTTTATGAATAATAGTATTATTTATTAATAATTAACTTTAATGTATATCTTTATTAGTAGCTGTATTAGAGGTAATGCATGTACAGCCTTTATTATGTGATAGTGAATTTGCAGGTATACTGGGGAGGGAAGAGAACTGAAATTAAGGAAATACATATTTAAAGGGGGTGTAAGTCTTACATCCGTTCTGTCACATCTGGGTGTTAACTGAATAGATTTGTGGTATTATTTATTGTGTTTGAACTCTATACTTGTGTTTCTCAGGAGACAGCAGAAATATTGGCGATCTGTGGCTACAGAAAATAGTGTGAACTTTATAGGCAAATGTAAGGTTACGTTAAAGAAAAAAAACTTATTGTCACCTTTATCAACGTGATTATTTAAGACAGTTGTTCGGAACAGTATCTCTTCTCATATCTGTGGCTGTTGTCCTACAACAACGGTGGTGAAACAGGCAGAATGTGTGGAAAGAACTGGAGATGGAACAGGAGACTCATCCAGTCAATAGTAAGGTTGTGTAGGACCGCACACACTAGGGGACAGTGTTGAGTAGCGTGGTTTAAAAGCTTCACGAGCCAGACAGGAATCGAATCTGCAATCTTCTGATTCGAAGTCTGACGCGTTATCCATTGCGCCACTAACCCTACTGTCACTTTAGTCAACTGCACTACAGTGAGCTCAGAGCCGCTACTAGTAATGCATTGCCCCTGTCCACATTTTCTCAATTAGATTCACGTGTTTTTTACGTGTGTCTAATTACTACGTCTTTCGTTTTGTCTGGTTTTAAAAAAAAATGTATCTTTAAAACAGACAAAGGGTTTATGTGTCTCCCTGAAATTCACACACGAGGGAAGTCACACGAGGAAGGAAAGATATCGCGTTTAAAAAGAATCGGGAGTGGAGACACCAGCGATTGAAAACGAAGCTTCATAGAGTACGTGCGCGCTACCACTGAACTAAACTCCCGATACCGAGTTTTTTCCGCAGGTCTTTAATTGTGTTAGGAAGAGTGAACCGTCAACAGTGCACATTTTAAAGGTCAAAGCAAGACAATCAGACGTGAGGATAGATCAGAACAGGAGCCTCTGCTTCTCTGTTTGCTGAGCGTTTGGTGAACGTAAAAGTGAAAGACAAATTCGCTGTTTTCACTTTTTAATTAAGGAGCAAGAAAACACCATCCTTCGAGCCGGATTCAAAACAGCGACATAATCGCCCGCTGCTTTTTTTAAACAGTTGTACGCTCTAGCAACTGAGCTATGGAAAGGTCGACTTGAAACGCCCACGTTTTGTCATACGCGTAGCCCAATGTAGTGTACTGTTTCTGTTTATTTAAATCCCAGTTCGACATCAAAATACTCAGTCCCATAGTCTCTTTTAGTAGAAGAAATAGACCAGGATTCTACTGTATATTCTACCAGAGATCTTACAAATCGTTTGAAGGGATATCAGTGCAGGCAGAAATTGACTCTTTTTCTAGTGGAATCAGGATCATACAAAACCTTTCTTTTGAATTGAGAAGAGGATCATGGTGACACTCAAAACATCCTTGCCTTTGTTTCTTTCGAGGACTAATGGATTATTGAGGTGCAAACATCGGTTCAAATCAAAACTCCGCTACTGCAGTTGCTTCTTGGAGAGTTTCTTCAAATCTTTCAACTGAACGTCGATATCTTGGGATATTAACGATGATATACAGAGTGGTTTTCTTTTGATCGAAAATTTTATTAAAATATGAGCCTCTTTTACCTTTGTCTTGGATGTTTCGCAAGGTATAATACTTTCCCTTGCATCCTCAGATAAACATTCTAAATACCACAAAGCTACAATATATGGAATAGCATTTACTTTTACTTATATTTTAAAATTTACTCTTATTTAAAGCTACATTTAGTGCTAGGTAAAGATAACGTTGCTAATACTGATGTAGTAGAAATGTAAGATGAATTGATAGCTTTATATGCGGTAAAAAAAAAGTCCTAAAACGCCTCCTGTAACAGGTAAGGACTCATATCTAGATTCAACTCCAAACGTTGCTATTGCATTGCATATTATTTAAACACGACCTGTTTCAGCTTCTGGGGAGAGCAGTTTTTCCTAATTGAAATTAACAAGAACATTTTTCAAGATGCACCATGTCCCAAAACCGTTCATCAGGACTACTATTAATATCAGGTGAAAGCAGTACAAAACATAAGTGTAACCTAAATATTAAGAGACTATTGTCTGTCAGCTACTGTTGTAAGCCATGTTCAGCCAACGCTAGAAATATTACTGCTCTACTACAGTAGCAAAAGTGCACAAACCCGACTTAGAAATGGATCACAAGTCAGAAGCTCAAGACGACGAGGATGGGATTCGAACCCACACGTGCAGAGCACAATGGATTAGCAGTCCATCGCCTTAACCACTCGGCCACCTCGTCAAGAAAGTCAGCCCCTTCGGACATGAGTTGGCGCGCTCAAGATCATCTTTCTTCATTCTTGAGGGTCATTTTCCTCTTCCACCTGCCATTTCACTATTTTGCTTGAGTGATGTCAATCCACCAGGCGTGTCCTGTGCTTCAGTGGCGAGTATAGAGGACACCCTGTTGTACACGGAAAGCACATCGATCTCCTTGGATATGAAAAGTGCCAGATAAAAGCCATTTCTCATCCTGTCTCTTAGTATCGGGGCTGCTAGTGCATGAAAAGGAGGCAACTTGCTCGGCGAGCAGGCTCAGCGCACACCGAACGCAGATGTCTCAGAGCGGTATGTCCACGTGGCTGTAAGCATAGTGCTCTGCCGGTGCCGTGGTTTAGCTGGTTAAAGCACCTGTTTAATAAAGAGAAAATCCTGCGTTCAAATTCTAGCGAAGCCTTTCTTCCTGTCTTGTTTTACAGAACAGATCATTTGGGACACTCACAGAGGGCTTGATTTGGTTTAATGCATGTATTCATTTCCTTTGTGGAATTTTTTTAAATCATATATCTTACGAAAGATGAAATGTGAGCGAATTTTGTGTTCACCAAAAGTATGTAAATGCCAAAAAGGGGCGGGTAAACGTTTCTGTGGTGCATTTGGTTGGCGTGTTCGGCTCTTAACCCAACGTTGGGTGTTTTGAGCCCACCCAGGGACGCACTTCCTCCCATAGTAAACATCATCACCACAGATATTTAATTTGTCCGCAAAACCTTAACTATTTTGATATTTGTAGTAGTAAACAATTGAGGGTTGGTCAGAGGTAAAGACTGCGATAGAGTCAACATTACCGGGAATTTCCAATAATTACCGACAAGGGCAACTTCCAAGCAGATAGTATTCACCCATGGAAATTTATGTTCCAATGTGTGGCGGGAGAATTCACTTATACTCCTGTTGCATCCTCAGCTAAAATAATTAAAAATACAGTGCAAAATTATCTGAGAACTTGACAAGCAAAAACGACAGATCGCCGGAGTTATATTTTAATATTTTCGTATATTTACCTTAATTTGAATTCTAAATGTTAACCTAGTGCTGTTCAATATAATGTAATTTTGTTGTACTTTTAAAATATTTTAGCTGAGGATGCGAGGGAGGATATTACACCTTGCCAAACATCTAAAATAACTGTAAAAGAGGCTGGCATTTTAATAAAACAGGCGATCAAAAGAAAGCTACAAATAGTATGGTATTATGCTCAATATCCCTCGATATTAAAAGTCAGATGAGGAATTTGAAGAAACTATCAAAGAAGCAACATAGCAGAGGATGTTGATTTTGAACCAATGTTTGCACGTCAATAATCCAGCAGTCTTCGCTTGCCAGACTTCCTCAAGATATTCGGTGTTCTATACAGAAAATCGAAAATAAAGCGCAAATGTGGCAAGAGGGGTGGTCCGAAGCAAAGACTGCGGTAGTGGAGGAAAAAACTCCGCACGATGACTCGTGTCTAATATTCAGCCCCTGAAAGGCATCATATTCGTTGAATTGCTTGTCAGCGTGTGATTTCGCAATGCCTGTGTACGGGCTTATAATTCCGGAATATCAATGGTCAGACGCTTACGATGAGTGATTGTGTTTTGTATTATTTAGATAATTGAAAATAAAACATTTTCAAATTTACAGCTCGAATGAAATAAAAAAGTTCATTTATCTCTTTTTTTTAACAACATTGCCATAACTATTCAGATACATCAGAATAGTAACTGAACGTGACAGGACTTTATTGGATTTTAGGAAATTTATTTTTGCGCATCTTCGCCTACGATCAGGAATACCTTCCTGTTTTCAGCGTGTTTATTGTTTCTGCCTGTGATCTCGGAAAGAAAGACCCAGTAAATGTTCACGGAGTTTGCTGTGGTTTGAGAGGAGTGTATGAAGGTAATAAAGCAGGGAGGACGCGTGCATTCCGCATGGGGAGCGCAGAGTAATGAGCCGCACCTGCAGCTCGCTGAGTCTTTTCTCATATAACCGCTCAGCCTGGACACACAGCGCCTCCAGCCTGTGTTGGAGATTTGCAGTTCAGAAAACAGCTGTGTCGAGCAGAAACTGATCTTCCTGCTTTAGTTAAGGTTATTGGACGGTTACTGTGGGGGTATAGCGCTTGTATCTCTCTGGCTAAACACTATCTACTGTAAAGTATAGAAATAGACAGAAGCTGAAATACAGCTACAAATACTTCAGTAAGGCCAGGCACATAGGAAAGTTTAATACACATGTTCTATGAATCACTTTGCCTAGATTTTCGAACTCTGTTCGAGCTGTGATATACTGTAATCGTCTCGGCTCCTGCCGCTGTCACTGGGAGAGTGACTGCATTCTGTAGGGCTACAGGTTGATTTCACAATGCCACATTTAGTGAAATACAGGAGAAACCGCAAGGAAAACAATGTTTTAATAAATCTTCTTCTGTTTTTTTTTTATTGCGGTCTTTCACATTTGAATGCATACCTTGCAGTAAATCTTTCCAGATTACAGGCAGCCCAAACAGTTCTTAAGGCAGAATTCGAAGCCTATTTGACTTTCTGCTGATCACATTGAAGAGTTCACGAAGCATTTCCCTGCCTATCATGTGCCCGCAAACTGGTTTCTCCATTTTTCCGTGTTAGCGAGCACAACAGTCGGGAAACATGTAAGATAGTAGCTGTAAGGAGTGGGATATGAAACCACCCGTCTATTCAGAGGACCGGGACACCCAAGCAAGGAAAGACAAGAGTTCTTGAGTGTGGCGCCTTAGACCACTCGGCCATCCTGACGAGCTAGATAAAACGGTCTGTTAAAAGCACCAGTAAAGTAAATGCTTTGCAGGAGACGCGCCAAGTTCCCTGTTGGAGCCTAAACGGTTCGCGGAAATCAAATTTTCGGATCGATTCAGAGTGTGCTTTACAGCCTTTGTGTAATATTTTGATCTGCTAGGGTGCAGTCGTCTTCACAATCTGGATTATCTCATAAAGAGCGACGTCAGTGTAAAACAGCTATCATTTTTAAGAACAGACGTTGTTTTGCATTATTCTAATTGGTTTATTTTCCTGATTGCAATGTATTGTGAAGCATAAAAGCCAGCTGCATAAATCTCTAATTCGCGTCTTTGATGAAGGCGTTTCAAATAGCAGCCAGTGCAGGATTAACGCTTTTAGAGCATGTATTACATTGTAAATAGTAATACATAAGCTTAAATTCGCACACTGTTATTTAGACAGTGCCAACCAGTCTGACCTCCTGCAACTTTCTGTGCCGGCTGACTAGGTCTTACAGCAGCTGCAGCCAGAGTAGCCGTAATGGCAACACAGTGCTTGGAGTTCGGCTATTCTTCTGCAGAACCAGCGGTATCGGAATATATTGATCCGCATAAGAAGCGCTTTCGGTTTCTGATCGTTTTTATTGAGCGCTGCTCTAAACTTTACATTTGCTCGTACTAGTTTTCCCTATGAACAAAACACATTTCCCTAATTACATGATTTCACTTTTTTCTTTTCAACAAGTAGAAATAAATAAAATATAATTCCATATAAAAGCCCCAGGCAGGATGGTTGGTGGTCTAAGGCGTTGCATTCAGGTTGCAGTTTCTCCTTGAGGCGTTTGTTGAAATTCCACTTCTGACAAAGAAGTTAGAGTAGAAACGATAAAATCCCTAGGTAGAAAACATCTCTCATTTCACGTGTTTAATGTTAATTGTCTCAGTGGTTGCCTCGGTGATTGATGGATCTTCTCTCTTGCAGGGTGACGGCAATCTTCTTCAGAGAGGGAGTCTCACACGCACGGCTTTTCTTCATCAAGAGCGGAAACAACAGAAACAGGCTTCAAACTGAAATGAATTACTTCATGAGCGTTTATGACCGTCTATAAAAAGCTGAGAGCAAGTGAAAACGTCTTTTGAAATGAGGAAATGTCTGCTGACAGTAAACAGAGCTCACGCTGAGCTGCGGACAAGCGCTCCTCATTAGTACAGTGCTGAGTACCCCCGCTTGTTGCGCGGGAGACCGGGGTACGTTTCTGTGACAGGGCGCTGGTTTAATTTTTTAACAACCTGACTTCACTTAAAAAGTGTGTACTGTGTGTACTGTGTTTCAGACTTGTTAGTGCAGTAGAATATGGAGATCATCTCCAGCTCCGAAATCAAATGCAACAAAAAGTCATACTGAACAAAGTCAGAGCCCAGCTGAACGTGTGCTCAGTGTAGTGCTCAGGACTCAGGAGCATTGTTGAGTTCTAATTAGTACGAACTGCAGGGGTTCTGAATCAGAACATTTCAATTTATCTGATCAGTAAATTAAAATGCAGGACACTGTAAAATAGGATTATTACTGTGTCTCTGTCTCGTTTGTATATAACCGAATGTCCCTCACAGTTTAAAAGATACCAGTAAGGACACACAACTACTAATGTGATACTTATTGGAAATAGTCCCAAAACAAGCACGTCTGGCAGCTGGTAGACTCCTGTAATTTTGCAGTGACAGAACACTTAGAAGATGTGCAATCTATTTAAATATGAATTTACTAAATTTCAGTTCTCTTCACTCCCCGGCATAACTGAACTCTCACTGTCGCATACTAAAGGCTTTACATGCATTAGCTGTGATAAAGCTTCTAATAAACACATAATGAAACTTAGTTTTGTTCTTCATGGTGATCCTCTTCTCGATCCAAATGAAATGTTTAATATGATCCCCCGAGACAAAAAATGAGTCCATTTCCGCCTGGAATGATTGATGCCTCATCAAACATTTTGTAATATCCCCGGACGTTTATACAGTAGAATCTTGGTTCGTGGGTTAAATTCAAGGTAAAAAAGACTAATAAACGAGTTGGAAACGATGTCGATCTGTGATTTAAATCATCCGGAACATTGCACAACATTGGGCAGTATGTGACAGAGAGCAGCACCTGACATTCCTTCGATAGCTCAGCTGGTAGAGTGAAGGACTGTAGTGGGAACAGCTGGGAATCCTTAAATTGCTAGTTTGACTCCGGCTCGAAGGAAGGTACTTTAATCAAATAGTTAAAATAGCGAATCTGTTTCATTCAGACGTTGATCAAAAGCTCAATAAATGAAGAAGCAGAGGCTCCTGTTCTGAATTCAGCTCACGTCTGATTGTCTTGTTTTGGCCAAGATCTGATCTTTCAATTAAGGGACTACTCTGTCTGCTTTGTAATTCAAAAATACATACAAATGTCAAGTTTTTTGTAGATATAAAGGTTTTCTCTGTTTTCAAAGGATAGCTACTTAATTGGCTTTATGATTTGGTATTGATTTTGTATCGTTGTATTATTAAGTTTGTGCTTTCTGTGTTTTTATCGTATTGTGAACTTATTTTTTAAACAAATGCTTACAAAGGCAGACAAGGCACACATCTGTTTATACCAGCGGTGAATTGTACATTTTTATTAAGTACAATCTACTGTGCACTTTTGGGAGTATAACAGGTTCGATATAAAGTGGCAAAAATATAAAAGGGAAAAATACCCCAGACTGCGTGTAAAGGCCTCGTTGTGACTGTTTTATTTTTAGATAAAGATGGCGTACTGTGCACAAAATGTTGCAGAAACACAATCTGATATTTTAATAACTATTATTTTAATAATTTGACAAGTATGAGGCCCCGGATCCAAATCTTCAGTCCTGATATTTTTAAAAATGATATCTTCCCTTCCTCTCGTGGAAGTCACGCGATGTGAACAATTGTTTTTTTTTTCACGTTGCGATCCAAAGAGCCTCAGACGCACAGTCAACAGTAACCAAACCAGGATGGATTCTGCTGGGAGCCGGACTGAGCTCATTCTCACTCCCTGTGCTGAAAACAGAATTATCTCTTCCCCGAACATCGTCTACAGCTGCTAGATATTGCTCTGCGTCCTACTGCTCCAGCAATTCCTTTGACCAAAGACAGATCACTTGTGCGCTTTTAACCTTCTTGCAGCTACAGGCGAGACTGAAGCTGGAGATGTGAAGGCACCCGCTGGTGCATGTTCTCCAAATTTCACAATCGCGACAGACTTCTCTTTTTTTAAAAAAGTAGATATAGCCCTGAAAAAAGCATTAGCTTTATCAGTTTTTACATTAATCAAACATGATATTTTTATTACATTTGTTTAAACATATATAGCGCTTTTCTGGACACTCCACTCAAAGCGCTTTAGAGGTAATGGGGACTCCCCTAGTGCGCCAGAACACTCACCACACATCAGCTATTAGTGGGGAGGAGAGCAGAGTGATGAAGCCAGTTCAGAGATGGGGATTATTAGGAGGCCATGACTGGTAAGGGTCAATGGGAAATTGGGCCAGGATGCCGGGGTTACACCCCTACTCTTTCGAGAGACGACCTGGGATTTTTAATGACCACAGAGTCAGGACCTCGGTTTTACGTCTCAGCCAAAGGACGGCACCTGTTTACAGTCCAGTGTCCCCGTCATAATACTGGGGCATTAGAACCCACACAGACCCGCCCAGCGACAGAAACCAGACGGTACCGTGTGTCGGGCTCGGCTGCGAGCAGGACAATGACGTTACGGGGACAAAGTAGAGAAAATCAAAACGGTTCTATAAAAGACCTGTGTCAGCTGTCAGTTCACAGTCTGGACTCTAAATCCACTGATCCAATTTCAAATATCTCTAACACCTGAGCTGCGGCTTCTTTCGAGTAGTTATTCAGGAGAACATTATGTTAATCATATAGATGAAACGTTTAATATATTCAGGTGGGTAGCTACGTCAGCATTCGAATCTGCAAAGGAACAAGTAATACTGTAGGTTTATTCCATGCTGAAAATAGAAGAGAGAAAACAAACCTGAAGAAGGTTTCACAGCTGAAACGTTATGTTTTCTCTCTTCTCTTTTCAGCATGGAATAAACCTATTCCCAGTGGGCGGTGATTCGTCGAATATACGTATATTCACAGCGAAAATACGGCTATACGTATATAAACGTCGTTGCGACGTATAATCAACGTCGAATTGCAACCGTAAAATTGACGACATTAATAAACGCATATATAACGTCGAAAACACATCTAACACAGTGCCTGAGGCTTTTTACTGTATATATCGTGTGTGCCGCAACTAGGAGTATACGGCACTCTGCATAGTGTACGAAGTAAATTTATTTTATTATTTTATTAATAAATATAATAAATAAATTAATTACTGTGAAAATAATTTACTTCGTACTTCGTACTTCGAAGTAAATTTATTTTATTATTTTATTAATAAATATAATAAATAAATTAATTACTGCGAAAATAATTTACTTCGTACACTGTGCAGAGTGCCGTATACTCCTAGTTTTAAAACTGACAAAAATGTAGAAAACACGTTTCTCACTTAGAATTTAAGATGGGGGTGGGGTATTACTAGTAGCGGCGCAGAACTCACCATGGTGCAATTCATTTACGTGACGGGCTAGTGGTTTAATGGATAACGCGTCTGATTTCGTTTTATAAGATTGTCGATTCGACTTCTCCCGGGGTTTTGTGATTTAAATCAGGCTTTTTGTGCAGTGTGCCTTTTCTCTTGTCGTGTTCAAGATGATTCGCTGCATAAGCTCCTGACTGGGTGTTTTGTACTGCTCTGTTATTTCATTCAGATTACTTAAGTGGTGTACAGATAAAACCCAACTGCGTGGTGTAATTTCCGGGTTCGGCAAACACATGCAACACAGCACCTGCAAACACATCAGCTGATCTCGACGTGAGTTGAACACACAACTTTCTGATCTGGAGTCAGACACGCTACCGTTGCACCACTAGGTCACTCGCCACAAGTGCTTTTAACTCCCCCAAAGAGAAAAATCAGCGTCCCTGAAAAAGATTTTTTTCATTCTCTCCTGTGAGGAGCGCCGCTCTTCCAACGAGGGTCTCTTCTTCCCAGACCACAGATTATTCTTCCCGCCAGTCTCTCTCACAGAGAGCAGACACACCGTCTCCACTAATGTGTTTACTACATCTATATATCTGACCCCCTACAGCCCCGATATACAGCCCGGATATTCGATATTCCCCAATAAAGAACAAAAAATATTCCTGGATAGGATATTTACCACCAGCCTCGTGAACATCTCATCTTGACCTCTTCAAGGAGGAGCACAATTAACACAGAATCCTCTCTCCATTTAGCAAATAACACAAAACACTGTTTACATGTCAAGACAGAAAACCAGGCTGCTCCAGGTGAGGCTTAAACTCACAACCTCGGCATGACCACTAATGGTGTCATTTTACATGGCCTGAACCAGGAAAGAGTTTGGAAGTTATGTCAAGAAGTTATGGTGTTGTTTTAATACTTGCCTACTCTTTTAATTTTTCGGTCAAATCTTTTATTTGGGAGTACTTTCAATTGATGTTAATCCTTGTCCCGATGCACGATTCTGGGCCATGGTGCATCTTGAATAATGTTCTTATAGGCTTCAGTTTGGAAAAGTGCGCTCTTCAGAAGCTACCGAAACCGCTAATGGTTACATAACACCTAATGCAAAAGCAACGGTCGGGTTTGAAAAAGAATATTACTTGCTATGAATACAAACACTGTTACAGGAGGGGTGTTAGGGCTATTTTAGCTTAGATCATCCATTCATCTTACATTTCTTCTCCATCTATATCAACAGCGAAATCGCTACTGAGCGCTAAAGGCAGGTCCTGGTAATACAATCTTCTTAAGAAAACATTTTTCAAACTATTTCTACTACCATACGTCAAGTAAAAGATACCGATTGCACGCAACTAATAAAATCTCTTTTCCAGGGACCTTGTAGCTAGATGCAAATTACAATCGAAAATGTATCAGCTTTAAAATGTTCTTTTGGATCCACAGGATGATCAGCATGAACCATCAAAGAGCCTGTAGCTGCAAGAAGGTTAAAAGCGCACAAGTGATCTGTCTTTGGTCAAAGGAATTGCTGGAGCAGTAGGACGCAGAGCAATATCTAGCAGCTGTAGACGATGTTCGGGGAAGAGATAATTCTGTTTTCAGCACAGGGAGTGAGAATGAGCTCAGTCCGGCTCCCAGCAGAATCCATTCTGGTTTGGTTACTGTCAGACTGTGCGTCTGAGGCTCTTTGGATCGCAACATGAAAAAAAAAGAACAAAAAACATTTGCTCACATCTTGTGATTTCCACGAGAGGAAGAGAAGATATCACAATATCGTGCACAGTACGCCATTTTTTTCTAAAAATACAGTAGATTGTACTTAATAAAAATGTACAATTCATCGCTGGTATAACAGATGTGTGCTGTGTTTGCCTTTGTAAGCATTTGTTTAAAAAAGAAGTTCACAATATGATAAAAAACACAGAAAGCACAAACTTAATAATATAACGATACAAAATCAATACCAAATCATAAAGCCAATTAAGTACCTATCCTTTGAAAACAGTGACATTTGTATCTACTTTTGAATTACAAATCAGACAGAGTAGTCTCTTAATTCAAAGATCAGATCTTGGCCAAAACAAGACAATTAGATGTTAGTTGAATTCGGAACAAGAGCCTCTGCTTCATCGTTTATTGAGCTTTTGATCAACGTCTGAGTGAAAAAGATTCGCTATTTTAACTCTTTGATTAAAGTTCACAAAAGCACCTTCCTTCGAGCTGGAGTGAAAACAGCGACTTAAGGATTCCTAACTGTTTCTAATATAGTCCGCCACGCTACCAACTGAGCTATCGAAGGGATCTAAAGTACTCCTCTCTGGCACATATTGCCCAATGTAGTGAAATATTCCGGGTGATTAATTCGACATCAAGTTTCCAACTCGTTTCCTTAGTCTTGTTTACCTTGAATTTAAGCCACAAACCAGGATTCTACTGTATAAACTTCCGGGGATGTTACAAAATGTTTGATGGGGCATCAATCATTACAGGCGGAAATTCACTCCTTTTTTTTCTCGAGGCATCATATTAAACATTTCATTTGGATCGAGAAGAGGATCATCATGAGAGACAGAACAAACTGTTTGATTCCGTCTTTATTGGGAGCTGTATCACAGCTAATGGATGTAAAGCCTTCAGTATGCGATAGTGAGAGTTCAGTTATGCCAGGGAGTGGGAGTGAAGAGAACTGAACTGAAATTGAGTAAATTCATATTTAAATAGAGTGTAAATCATCAAAGTGTTCTGTCACTTAAAACGTATTACAACACTACCAGGAGTGGGGATCGAACCCATGTGGACTTTCGTCTATTGGATCTTAAGTCCAACACCTTAACCACTCGGCCATCCTGGTCTATAGCAATATGCTGCTCAGTTGTTTAACATTTACATATGATTCAACAATTAAAAAAAATAAACCAGCGCCCTGTCACAGAAACGTACCCCGGTCTCCCGCGCAACAAGCAGGGGTACTCAGCACTGTACTAACGAGGAGCGCTTGTCCGCAGCTCAGCGTGAGCTCTGTTTACTGTCAGCAGACATTTCCTCATTTCCAAAGACGTTTTCGCCTGCTCTCAGTAATTAATGTCGGTTTGAAGTCTGTTCCTGTTGTCTCCGCTCTTGACGAAGAGCAGCCTAACGTAGGAGACTCCCTCTCTCCAGAATTTTGCCATCACCCTGCAAGAGAGAAGAGCCATCAACCACCGAGGCAACCACTAAGACACTTAACATTAAACACATGAAATGTGAGATGTTTTTTTACTTAGGGATGTTATCGTTTCTACTCTAACTTCGTTGTCAGAAGTGGGATTTGAACAAACATCTCTAGGGGAAACCACAACCTGAACGCAACGCCTTGGACCATCAGCCATCCTGCCTGTGGCGCTTAAATGGAATGATATGTTTTATTTATTTCTACTTGATGAAAAAAAAGTAAAATGTATTTAGGGAAATGTCTTTTTTCATGGGGAAAACAAGCCTGAGCAAATGTAAAGTTTAGAGCAGCGCTCAATAAAAACTATCTGAAACCGGTAGCGCTTCTTATGCGGATCAGTATTTTCCGATACCACTGGTTCTGCAGAAGAAATAAGAAAAGCTGAACTCCAAGCACTGTGTTGCCATTACTGCTACTCTGGCTGTAGCTGCTATAAGATCTACTCAGCGGGTACAGAATGTTGTATGAGGTCGGACTGGTTTGCGATGTCTAAATAACAGTATGCGAATTTTCAGCACAGGGAGTGAGAATGAGCTCAGTCCGGCTCCCAGCAGAATCCATTCTGGTTTGGTTACTGTCAGACTGGGCGTCTGAGGCTCTTTGGATCGCAACGTGAAAAAAAAAGAACAAAAAACAATTGCTCACATCGTGTGATTTCCACGAGAGGAAGGGAAGATATCACTTTAAAAAAAAAACAGAACTGAAGATTTGGATCCGGGGCCTCATACTTATCAAATTATTAAAATAATAATTATTAAAATATCAGATTGTGTTTCTGCAACATTTCGTGCACAGTACGCCGTATTTAACAATAAAACAACAGTCACAACGAGGGCTTTACACGCAGTCCGGGGTATTTTCCCCTTTTATATTTTTCCCACTTTATATCGAACCTGTTATACTCCCAAAAGTGCAGAGTAGCTTGTAAATAAAAATGTACAATTCACCGCTGGTATAAACAGATGTGTGCCTTGTTTGCCTTTGTAAGCATTTGTTTCAAAAATAAGTCCACAATACGTTAAAAACACAAAAAACACAAACTCAATAATATAACGATACAAAATCAATTCCAAATCATAAAGCCAATTAAGTACATATCCTTTCCTTTGAAAACAGAGAACACCTTTATATCTACAAAAAAAAAAACGTGACATTTGTGTATACTTTTGAATTACAAAGCCGACAGAGTAGTCCCTAAATTCAAAGATCAGATTTTGGCCAAAACAAGACATTCAGACGGGAGTTTAATTCGGAACAAGAGCCTCTGCTTCGTGGTTTATTGAGCTTTTGATCAACGTCTGAGTGAAAAAGATTTGCTATTTTAACTCTTTGATTAAAGTTCACAAAAAGCACCTTTCTTCAAGCCGCAGTCGAACCAGCGACCTAAGGATGCCTCACCATTTCCACTACAGTCCTCCGCGCTACCAACTGAGCTATCGAAGGGAAGTTAGGAAGACTGTTTATCTTGAATTTAAGCCACGAATCAGGTTTCTGCAGTATGAACTTCCGGGGATATTACAAAATGTTTGATGGGGCATCAATCGTTCCAGGCGGATATTGACACCTTTTTTTCTCGAGGGATCATATTAAACATTTCATTAGTATCGAGAGGAGGATCACCATGAGACACAGAACAGTTTCATTCTGTCTTTATTAGAAAGTAGTGTTTGTGCTACATTAATACTATTTTCGTGGAAATATAGAAGTTGTAATTTTTAAAACTTATATTTGAATCGAAATGTGGTTTTGAGTTAAATATTAGCATGTTAATGTAATTAGTTTGTGTTTGTCATTACTATATATATTCCCATGTTACTATAATTTGAAGCTGAAGTTTACTAGTTGTGTTTTTTATGATGATTATCATGTTTATTACAATATTGTATAAAATGCATAATTTGAACTACATATTTTTCAGGTGTGAATAATTGTATATTTTCAGAATAAATTTCTAAACCAAATCATTGGCTTGATTTACTAGTTTCTACACCTGTAAGACCTATCTTTGATGTATAATAGACCTTTAACTACATAGGTATAACAGTCCTCTAAATGTATCCGTATAATAGAACTCCAACCATTTATGTATAATGGACATACTGTATAATCAGAGATGTCTAATTGACGTATAATGATATACGTATATTAGAATTTCATTCTAGACCCATTACGGACCACATTTATATGTCTAAGGTATGCGTTTAATCAACGTACTGTATATTCTACAGTACATCTTTTGCCCACTGGGGAGACACTACAACAGGTAACACCCCGTGTGAAAAATCATGAGCATCTGTAAAAGCTCTCTACCTGCCCGCTCTTAACAGAGACGTGACGAGGGTCTAAAGGGACATTTTGAGCCGTAGAAACATTTTATCATTCTGTACTTTCCTGTGCAGTCAGGCCAATTCCACTTCAACTGCGCCCGACAACGGAGGTCGTTTTGAAAACAACGAGAGTAAAGGGACACTGCACGTCTGCAGAACATCACGTCCGAGTTTCAGGACAGTAACATCAGTGATTGGAAGCTAGGGAGTTTCAGGTCTGTTATAGGTTCATGAAAGTTATACCTTTGCAATAAATATTTCAGAATCCCAGTCAAATCCAGTACAATTGCTGCACAGATCTGCATTCTACAATAAGAAAACTGTCCGTTTAATCAAACACGCCGCATAAAGCATTTTTAAAACAGGAGATATTGTTTTGGAATGCATCTTTCTATAAAAATAAAATGATTTGAAGGGCGCTATAAGCAGAGGTGTGAAAGCCTGCTCTACAGAAGAACTATATCCAGAGGTGCCAAATAAGTCGAGGTTTCACCTCGTGAGAGAAAGCATCTCAGAAAACGAAGTTGCAGTTGCTTCCATGCGTCATAACACCACTAGGTCAAACAACAAGAGCTGAAGAGCCGCTGTCGAGAGTAACGCGGCCGAGCTCTCTAAGGAGCTGGATTAAAGCTCCAGTCTCTTCATGAGCATCTGTTGGAGTCACACCGCTGCTATGTATCTCCTTGTTAAAACTCTTTTAAGGTGCGGTGGCCAAGTGGTAAGGCATTGGTTTTATAAACCCAAGTTTGTGGGTTCAAGCCCCGCCTGTGTCTGCTTCATTTGTCACCACTTTCCTTTAGTTTCAAAGTCTTAAAAAAACTCGCAATGTAGGAGTCTCTGTAGTAAGAAGAACATAACTGTCGCCAGTAATTAGGGTTCTTGCATATTCTGCCCTGTTTTTTATTCTACAAAGCCTGTCTCTCTTCACACCCATCTTCCGAATGATCGCCTCAGCATTGGGAAGGAACGTGCATTTGGTATAGATCCACTCCACAGTCTGATCACAAACAGATCGAGTGAGCTGTCAGTCTAGGTTGGAAGTAAGGTTCGAAAGCACTTAAAATCTGACTTAGGAACGAGAAGACCGTGTTTTTTTTTTAAACAAGAAAACGATAAAATTATATAAGTAGTGGGACAAAACATTGTCTGCCTGCAAGACTATGTCATGCTTAACGCCACAAATTGTTTTCGTCCAGTCGTGTCAATCGTCCTAAAGTTACGGAAAATCGGATGCAACTGGTGCATTCAGCATACATTTCTTCAGGATAGTCGTATGGTTTAAAATTATGAATTCATAGGTTCGTGTCTTTTAAGCTTTGTGTTCCGCTCTCCAAATAGAGGCTTGGGTTCAAATCCCACTCCTGACAATTTTACCCTGTCTTACACTGTTCCAGTCCTCTTGTGCTCGCTGGCAATCACAATAGGAGGCAAACAGAGAAACTGCTTAGCAAGAACATAATGGACAGGAAAAAGCTTAGTGAATGCTTGAATGTGATTAGCAGAAGTAAGGTATGCATTCAAATGTTGAAGCCCGAATTATAAAAGCAGCAGAAGAAAGGTGCAGCACAATGCAATTTGTGAGAATTCGTGGGATTTTATGTTGCTTGGACTTCTTTCAAGCCTACGAAGGGAGTCACCCCTTTCCATTTTCATTTTCAAACTTCAGAACCGAATAACAAAAAGGTTTCATGTAAGACAGCATTCCGTTGGAAATACGGGTTCCACAATGTATTTGGCGAACCTGAATGAAATATTTTAGTGCCTGCTCAAATCCGAGGAATTAAAAAAAAAACTTGGAAAATCAACTCTTGCAGTAAATATCATAAATTTAAAGCGTGTAGTCTGCATGAACAGAGCAACGCAGCAGTCTGTAAAAATGAAGCCACAAGTCCTCTTTTATCTCGGGCAGTGCATTCCAATAAGATGGCTCTGCAGAAGACATGAGAAATGCCGAATTCGTTGTTGCCATTATTGCTACTCCTGCTACTGTAGTTTTAAGCTCTAATCAGCGGGCATGTACAGTTGTACAGGGGCTAGACTACTTTGCGCCGTCCAAATTCCATTATGTGAATTTAAGGTTTTATTAATAACAGAATTAACTATACAATGCGTGCTCAAAAACCGCTACACATTAGCTTAAAAAGCAGCCGTGTTTTAACAAAGTGTGGTATTCGAACAGTAAACACTGAAGTATTTAATACTTACTTGTGAGCAGATCTTCCTCGATTCAGACACACTCCTGCTCACCCGATGCTTTCAGAGCAATATCTGAAACGAGGCTCAAAATGGAAAGAAAGCTGAATCAGGCAAAGGTCATAAGGCACTCGGGATCACTGAACACTATCACGTCCTGCTTGCACTGTCCAACTAAAAGCTTAGAGGGATCAGAAAGGACACAAAAAACCCTTGAATCCACAATCTTGAACTTAAGGGTCGCCAGGTCTCCTCTATTACAACAGTAATATTACTAGCGTTGATTCAACATAGTATAGTAGGCTGAGACTTTGAATGCAATGGGATGGTGGCCAAGAGCTAAGTTGTCGGTCTTCTAAACCTACTGTGCCTTCCTTATTCACCGCCATGTTATTTTATCTAGCTCATCAAGTAACTTGCAAAACGTCTCTACTTGTTACTCTGTCTCAAAATTGTAGTGCAAAGTTATCTGTTAAAGCCTTAACAGAATGCAGAAATCAAATATATGGGATTTGTTAAGAACTTTATTGTCTTTTCACAAATTAATACAGAATAATACAAAGAAGACATTTTATAGTCTTATATTGAAACCATGAAACCTATGCACACATTCACAAGAGATTACAATAGAAAAACGCATTTGCTCCAGAAAATTAGATCGCATATGATGTTAAATAATTTCTTAAAATCACACTAAATTGCGATCTTGAAACCAAAATTAGAAATATTGAAAACAACCTTTGTTCCCCAGGAAGAAAAGCTGTTTTACACTGATGGGACCCGGTTTTAGGTAATCAAGATTGGGAAGACAACTGCGCCCTAGCAAAGGAAAATGTTACACAAACTTTGGAAAGCACACTCTGAATCCATCCGTATATTTGATTTCCAAGATCCGTTCAAGGCAACTTGGCTCGTCACAAGCAAATCATTTCAGGGAAGAAATTCAGTTTAGTCAACTACTGGTGCATTCAGCACAGCTTTTGCTCTTGCTTGTCAGGATGGCTGAGTGGTCTAAGGTGCCAAACTCAAGAATGTGTGTCTTTCAAGCTAGCTTGGGTGTTCTGGTCTCCAAATGGAGGGGTGGGCTCAAATCCCACTCCTAACAGCTTCCATTTTTACCTCTCTTGAATTGTTCCAGTGCTAGCTGACAGTGAATGACTGTAAAAGCAGCAGAAGTAAGCAAGCAACTCAGTGCAATTTGTGAGTATTCTGCACTATTAAAATCCATGGGTTTTCATACTTTTTGGAATTCGTAGCTCAAGAAGTGACTCCTGTTTCATTTTCTATTCACCAACTCGATTTGCATTCTGCCCCTCACACCTCACAACAGAATAACAAACGGCTTCATGAGCCAAAGGATTCCCATGCAGATACAGTTTGCACTATTTATTAGGTAACCCAAATGAAATATTTTAGTGTTGTCTCAAATGTAAGGAATTTCATGAAACCTCAGAATGGAACGCTTGCAGAAAATGGCAGCAATTCAAAGCTTGTAGGCAGCATGAACAGACCAAGGCAGCTCTAAGTTACAGCGATCTGAAGCCACAATTCCTTATTGCGCTCGGCAGTGCTTTCCGAGTCGATGGCTCTGCATAAGAAATGAGAAATGCTGGACTCCAAATACGATCTTGCCATTCCCAGTGAACAAAAGACGTATAGTATACGTCTATTAAACGCATACCTTAGACGTCTAAATGTGGTCCGCAATTCGTCTAGAATGAAATTCTAATATACGTCTATTGTAATACGTCAGTTATATGTCTATTATTAGATGTTCATAAAACATAAATGGTTGGAGTTCTATTATACGGATAAATTTAGAGGACTATTATACATATATGGTTGGAGTTCCGTATAACTTTAGAGGTCTATTATACGTATATGGTTAGAGGTCTATTATACGGATAACTTTAGAGGTCTATTATAAAATATTTTTATTTCTTGTCCAGAGTGAACAGAAGGAATCTTCACATGGGCTTCTGTGTTTGGTGGGCACTGTGTGAGTACAGTCTCCCTCTTGGCCTCCCTTTCCTTCTGTACAGAAGGCTTAGGAGCCTTGACCTGTTTCCACACTTTGCCTTTCTAGTGATCCACCAAAGGTTCCACTCTGAGTCGCATGCCCTTTTCTTTTTCTACCCGTTTGAGCTTGCTGTATGACATCAAACACCTTTCAACCTCAGTGTCAATCAATGTCTCACTGTGTAAGACATCTCCCATGGCAGCCTTGAGGTAAAAGCTTCCTGCTTTTCCTCTCTGTTTTACTGCCTGCTCTGTGACTTCAGGGGTGGAGTCAGCACTCGCTTGGGAGTGGCTGACCTCATCCAGGCAGGAACCCTTCCATTCAATCAGATAGACTGAGGGAGGGAGAGGGGGCGGGTCTCCGCCTCCTCCAGTGGAGAGTATCAGCTCATTCACGCTTCCGGCAGCCTTGGGGAGCTGTTGTCTCTGTCCTAATAAAACTTGTTCAAGCCTGGCCAGGCGGGCGGCTACTGAATCCTTCTGTTCAGCTTTATCTAGCCCTTTCCCTCCCCCGGTGTTCTCATGGCACTTAGGACGCTGGGTGCGGTCCTGTGTGCCTGCTTTGTAACGGGGCTTAGCCAGCTCAGGAGCCTGTGCTCCTTCGAGCAGGAGGGAGTTAACCCTGCTGGCTCTGATGGCGAATACAGTCGCTTTAACAGCTTTTTGCTCAGAGCGACGTTGGACATCATACTCCCAGGCTTTCTGCGCGAATCTCCTAATATCAGTCATTTTCATGGTCTGTGCATCTGTATGCATTAAGATCATCTTTCTGACTGACGGGTGGAGATTCGCAATGAATAAACCCTTGAAATGTGTGTTTTAGCAACCATCGTTAAACTAGTACGAAATCACAGTTTTACCACAGAAAACCACAAGATCAAGTATGCAATCAACCCGGTAGATCGCAAAAGATCACAAAACACTCAAGCACTGCTTAAAGAGCAAGGGGAACTTTTTGTCTTCGGCTTTCAGCACTCTGTATTGTCGTGTATGAAACCCACAGTGTTTTATATGAATTATTCCGCTTGGTTGACTCATTTAAGTCTTGCCACGCCCACCCAGGGACGCCAAATTAAATTTAGTGTGCTCTCTGAAGGCACCAGTTCTGTAGGGTTTTGGCATTTACTGGGACAATTATTAATTGTAGCAGTAAATCACAAAATGATTCTTTTAATGGCTTTAGAATCCAACCATGCGCTATAACTCAAACAACACACACACACAGGTACTAATACACGAGGATACATTTATTAATACATAGAATATGCATGTAAACCAAACAGATCTTATCGAGAGGGTTAACAGAATACAAAAGGTATATATTCAATCAGTTACGAAGAGTTACATATATCAAGAGGAAATACGTTCAGTATATCATTCAATTAGACCGTTTCGTAAATGAACTTGGTTATAACTTCTACATTGGATACTCAAAACAAGTACATAACTCTTAGGAATTAAATTGATATCAATTGGTTGGGATAACAATTGAATTCTCGAGCTGTAATGCATTGAAGTTGAATTCTCATCCAATCTCTGGGGATTCAGATCTCCTGCGGGCTCTCTGGCTCCGTGCCAGGCTGTGCTGTGCGGCTTGCGATGGTGCGCTGCTGACGCTCACTGACCGGCTAGTTAGTGTTGGCTTTAACTACCAAAGTTTGTGCACAGGAGAAAAGATGACTGTGGGTCCCAGCAAGTCAGGAAGAGGACCGGTTCGTTCCTGATGAAGCGCTAGTTCTGAATAGTGATTCAGCTGTCCACAGTTCCGACCTGTTCACGAGGCTTACTGCTGATGCTAACCTCGGGTGGATCCTCTGGTTACTCTCTGGCAACCTCCGCTCTAGACTCTTAGAACAAAGGAAAGTTCTGGCACTCGAACCCACTGGCCGTTCCGTGGTTGTCCGGGCTGAGTCTCAGGATGGTCAGGAGGCGCGCTGCGAGAATGTCCTTCCCTTGGGAGCCTTCTGCTCCTGGGTCGTCCTGCCCTGGAATTCTCCTTTGAATTGTCCGAAAAAGTTCACAGAATTCTCTCAGGCCCTCTGTGTTGCCTGTTGTTACCTGGAGGAACTTCAGCTCGTTGATTGGCTGAAAGTTCCATGGGCATCAGAGTCCCACGTGCGTTACTCGGCCCTACCAGTCCCTGATTGGTTGATCAAGGTGAGATATGAGTCACTTACTCCTGACACTTAGGAATGCAGTCCAGATGTCCATCTGGCACTCCCTAGACAGATAGGCACCAATGGTTGACCATTGATCATGATAGCCAGGCTTAGCTAAGTGCATCCCCCTTTGGGAGCTGTCCCTTATCAACAGAAAATATCTTTAAATCAGCCTACATGAATAGTTTCTCTGTGGCTGCACCACAGAGATGAACAGAGAGATGAGGCCTCATTTGGGAAAGCACCGCAACACTTAATTCTGTCTTATTAACAAGCATTACCGCTACACGGGTTTGCTTAAACCTTTGATAAAAAAAGTGATCTGATCTGAAACTACCCAGCTTACAATCTCTGAGGTAGTTGTCACTAAACTCGGACGTGATGTGGCACACATGTGCCGTGTGCCTTTACTTTTGTAAAAAACTGGTATCGGGAAAAGTTTCTTTATATTTCTTTTGATTAGCATGCAAGAAAATGTGATCATTACCTATGGAATTTCCCGCCAGCGTGGAGCTTGAATTCACAACCTTGAGATTCAGTGTTCAAGAGTCACAGAAGAGGTCGGCCTGGTCTTCAGTTTGCCAACGATAAGCTCCGGCAGTGCTCCTCTGTAAAGCAGATTGTTCGGATCGGTTATGTGGGACGGCACTTCGATACTAAGATCGTTTGCAGCACACGCATGGTTTCCCCCCTTCACGCAAAAAACATAGACGAAGGAAGCTCTCTTGTCTTGGGCTGCTGAATTCCGGATTTAAAGCGCTCTGGGTGCCAGCTAAGTCTCTAACAAGCACACTATAAAGACAGGAATTACACTTTGCTCACGTCACGCATGGAATGGCGAGGCTACTTGTTCCATTATTATCTAGTCTCACCTCATATGGCGCCGATTCCTGGTTTTCATTTAAGAAAGAGCACTGCAAACACCGTAAACAGTGCAAAACGTGTGATGAAAGAAGTCTTTTCCCCCCTTTGTCTAAAGCAGAACACAGCGGAGTCATGCCGAGGGTTGTGAGATCAAGATTTCAGCGGAGCACTGTCGTCTACGTCTTTAGCTACATGAGTTGGACATCCTCTTGTACACGGAAAGCAGATTGAGATCCTCTGACATGAAAAGTGCCAGATAAAAGCCATTTCTCATCCTTTCTCTTCGTGCTGGAGCTATCGCACGTAAATGAGGCAACTTGCAAGGCGAGCAGGCTCGGTGCACCCCGAACGCAGATGTCTCAGAGCAGTTGAGACGTGTCCAAGTGGCTGTCAAAGGACAGCACTTTGCCGCCGCCGTGGCTTAGTTGGCTAAAGCGCCTGTCTAGTAAACAGGAAATCCTTGGTCCGATTCCCAGCGGTGCCTTTCTTCCTGTCTTACTGTACAGAATTTATCTTTACAGGCAAATCCCACGCCTTTTAATTCAGGTGAATGCAAGTGTTCGTTTCCTTTCTGGAACAACTTGTTTTGAAAGAAATCTATACAGCTTGCGAAAGATGAAACACAAATCTTGCTTATCAGTGAAGAAGAGGTACTCCCAGCAGGCCAGCTAATACCAGCAAAGTTTTTTTTTTTCACCCTAACCCAGAGAATGGAGAAAAGCGAGGCGCCTGTGGCTCTGCAGTGTAATCAGTTCGCGAGTTCGGCGGTTAGCTGAAAGAGTGGTAAATGGAGCTCGCCCCAGCCCGTCCTTATTCTTTTAAAGAGGATAAAAAATTAACTTCGCCGCCATTACTACCAGCTTTAAAAGACTGCCATGGGCATGGAAAAAAACACACTACAGATGACTTTTCTGGAACCGAAGCAGAGATTCCTTTACGAACCAACTAATAAAGCTCAGCCAGTGAATACTGTTAACAGAATGTGAAAGCACGATCAACTTTGTAACTGCAACCACAGGAAAAACAGCAAGAAGCAGGCTCCATTCCCCATTTAAATCTGTTGTGCGAGGCATGCTTCTTGAACGCATGAAGTAAATCCCACGATCGCTTTTGAACTTGGACAAAGTACTTCCAAAGGAGCACTATGCGCAAAGATTTAACAAGCTCAACCCCCGCCAACGATTCGGTGTGAAGAAGCAGAACATTCAAGTTTCACAGACAGAAGCGGCACGCCAGCACAGCCAACATTAAAACGGAGGGCACACTACGATTTGCATTGACACAAAAGTGATCTGGGCAGACGTCGTTCCCTGCATAACGCAAAAAGTGGCAAAGCGCTTTTGGGTAGAGAGGACGCAAGAAGGTTTTTGTTTTGTGCCTTGATGTCAAGCTGAGAAAGCATCTTTAAACACTTTGCTTAGTTTCTCGAGAGACTGCCAAAAAGCAGTTCCCTCCCTTTCGTCTGAAGCCAGTTGAAAGGGGGTCGCAACAGAAGCACCTGGCAGCGGTGGGATTCGAACCCACACCCCCAAAGAGACTGGAGTCTTAATCCAGCGCCTTAGACCGCTCGGCCACACTACCCACTGTACCCTGTCTCTTTGTCTCATTACCTGCTCGGAGGAAGCCTGGTGGGTTTTGCTTTTGTCGCCCGACTTAGTGGCGTTATGACCGTGGAACTGACTGCACCTGCTTTTTCTGAGATGCTTCCCCTCTCATGGCGAGATCTCGACTTCTTTAACACCTCTGGATAAAGATCTTCTGTGGAGCAGGTTTCAGACCTCTGCGTACAGCACCCTTGATGTCATTTTATTTTTACAGCAGCCGCATCCGGAAAGTTGTGTCTTTTACGTTTTATTTGAACAACAAAACTACATACAATACAAACAAGAGCACATATAACGTATCAAGAAAATCATCAGGGGCACATGCTATAATACAATTACACTTTATGAAAAACGATTACACAAGGTAAATATTGATAAGGTCCGCACAGCTTGTTCTTACATTTCGAAAGAGTCCGTAAATACCCCTTTACGTCTATTTTGAACTGTTCAAACGTAGGACTCTTCCCAGACCATTTCACTTTATACCACATTCCTAAACGAGGATGCATCTCCTGTTTTAGAACTATTTCGGCCGTGTGGCTTATACAACACACCCACAGTATTCTAATGGTGGACTGCAGATCTGTGCTATAGTTCAGTCGAATTCGAAGGATCCAGCAATCGTACTGGATTTGACTGGGATTCTGAAATGTCTCTTGCAAAAGTATTCGGGTTTGCTTGAACCTTTGATAAAAAAAGTGATCTGATCTGAAACTACCCAGCTTACAATCTCTGAGGTAGTTGTCACTAAACTCGGACGTGATGTGGCACACATGTGCCGTGTGCCTTTACTTTTGTAAAAAACTGGTATCGGGAAAAGTTTCTTTATATTTCTTTTGATTAGCATGCAAGAAAATGTGATCATTACCTATGGAATTTCCCGCCAGCGTGGAGCTTGAATTCACAACCTTGAGATTCAGTGTTCAAGAGTCACAGAAGAGGTCGGCCTGGTCTTCAGTTTGCCAACGATAAGCTCCGGCAGTGCTCCTCTGTAAAGCAGATTGTTCGGATCGGTTATGTGGGACGGCACTTCGATACTAAGATCGTTTGCAGCACACGCATGGTTTCCCACCTTCACGCAAAAAACATAGACGAAGGAAGCTCTCTTGTCTTGGGCTGCTGACTCCCGGATTTAAAGCGCTCTGGGTGCCAGCTAAGTCTCTAACAAGCACACAATAAAGACAGGAATTACACTTTGCTCACGTCACGCATGGAGTGGTGAGGCTACTTGTTCCAATATTATCTAGTCACACCTCATATGGTGCCGATTCCTGGTTTTCATTTAAGAAAGAGCACTGGAAACACCGTAAACAGTGCAAAACGTGTGATGAAAGAAGTCTTTTCCCCCCTTTGTCAAAAGCAGAACACAGCGGAGTCATGCCGAGGGTTGTGAGATCAAGATTTCAGTGGAGCACTGTCGTCTACGTCTTTAGCTACATGAGTTGGACATCCTCTTGTACACGGAAAGCAGATTGAGATCCTCTGACATGAAAAGTGCCAGATAAAAGCCATTTCTCATCCTTTCTCTTAGTGGTGGAGCTATCGCATGTAAATGAGACAACTTGCAAGGCGAGCGGGCTCGGTGCACACTGAACGCAGATGTCTCAGAGCAGTTGAGACGTGTCCAAGTGGCTGTCAAAGAACAGCACTTTCCGGCGCCGTGGCTTAGTTGGCTAAAGCGCCTGTCTAGTAAACAGGAGATCCTGGGTCCGATTCCCAGCGGTGCCTTTCTTCCTGTCTTACTGTACAGAATTTATCCTTACGGGCAAATCCCATGCCTTTTAATTCAGGTGAATGCAAGTGTTCGTTTCCTTTCTGGAACAACTTGTTTTGAAAGAAATCTATACAGCTTGCGAAAGATGAAACACAAATCTTGCTTATCAGTGAAGTGAATTGTACGAGAAATAGGAGGAATCTTTTCTCTCCTATGGAGCATGAGCTGAATCAGGAATGAGACATTTCGTGTGTTTGTGCATATGTCAACGCATGACCTACATCGTAAAACTAAAACTAAATTAAAAACTAACATTAAGTTTTCAGAGACATTCATTTATATACAAACAAGAGATAGACAAAGCAATAATTCTACATTAAATTGTCCTGCATTGATCAGACTAATTGAAATGGTCTGATTCAGAGCCTGTGCAGCTCGTGCTAATACAACATTTTCCTTTGATTTCCTTTGAGGGTGGAGTTGTCTTTAAAATCTGGATTAAATAAAAATGAGTGACGTCAGTGTAAAACAGCTTTCCTTCTTGGGGAACAACGGTTGTGTTCCATATTTCTAATTATTTTGGTTTCAAGATAGCAATTTAGTATGTAACATAAAAGCCAACTGGATAAAGCTGTTACACGTCATTTACAATGGTCTTTCAACTAATAGCCTGTGCAGGGATCAAACCCCAGCTGTTGGTACGAGTTGCGTAAGGCTCTGCAACATGCATATGAGAAACTAACCTCTGCTTCTTCATTATATACACAGTGATCTATATATGCGGGCTTACTGCCCCCTACGGGCTCTGTATTTGATTGCGGTACAAGACTGGCCGTGGAGAAATGAAGTGAAGAGGGTGTGTTCATTAAAAGGCTCATATCGTCCCTGGGAGGGCTCAAACCACCACCCTTTTGGTTAACAACCGAGCCACAAAGACTCATGTACAGCTTAACACTTCTCGGTCTCGGTGTAAGTGATACACTCCGTAAAATTTCTGGAGAATCATTTGTTTTTAAAGGAAAATCGCCAACAGCGGCAGAGATCTATTGGAGTTTTTTCATTCTATACTGCAATTTCTAAAGGGTAACCTGTGAAAATACGAATTTTGACGAGAAGGGATGGACATATAAGGTCAGTAGGCTTGGGGAATTGGACCTTATGGTGAAGGCTGCGGGCTCGGCATCAGCAGAAGCTGATCAATATCGGTTGACTCCGATATACTTTGACAACTGAACTTCTGGATTTAGAGACATTTACCTTAGTGTCGGTATACTAAGATGTTTTGGTAACGAGGAAGGAGGGACAAAGCAAATTGGCAGAATGTGTGCTATTTTGTTGACTACAAGTCCTCACATGCCAGAGGGTCAATTTTAAAAAAAACCGTAACAGTATAATCTCTTGTACTTCACAATTTAATAGTGTCTGTTACATTGTGTCTCACACCTCAGTGTCAGAATTGTGAGACGAGTTTGTAATCAGGAGGGAGGGCCATAGCAATTCAGCAGAAATCGCATTCACCTTTTCCCAATGCATTCTCACATGCCATTTTCTCACATGCCATGCTCAGAGGGTCATATTTTTCAAATGGTATCATAAAATGTCCTGAAGTTCAGGATTTTGACAGTCTGTTATATTGTGTCTCACACCTTGATGTCAGAAATATGAGACAATTTTAAAATCAGGAGGGAGGGCCCTAGCAATATAGCAAACATTGCATTTACCATTTGACAATGTATTCTCTCATGCCATGTTCAGAGGGTCGTATTTAAAAAACGGTACAGTACAATGTCCTGAAGTTCAGGATTTTGATAGTCTTTTCCATTGTCTCTCACACATCTGTGTCAGCATTTTTAGACATTTTTATAACCAGAAGGTAGGTTCGATCACCCTCTGCTCATCCTCAGTTAACCATATAGTCTCATATGCCATGTTCTAAATGTCCCATTTAAAACTGCTATATTAAAATTTCTTGTAAAATGCAAGAGTTTGAGACTTTTTATGATCAGAAGGCAAGGTCTTGGAAAATATGCAGAAAGTGCCAGTGAATTTACGTTTTGCCTTTGTCTTATTTACTCGTGGTATAACATGCCAGTTTGTTTTATTGTGAGTTGTGTTTCTGAAATGTGTTTCATACAAAAATGCAATTTGGACAGTCTCTACTTACATATTCCCCTTTACTGAGGAAATGTACAGTAATACATCCGGATAAGTATTTTTAAAAATGACTGTAGAGAGCCATCTACAGGCGAAAGACGACAAAACATCACAGCAGCAGCATTTAAGATGGAACGAAAAACGCAAAGCAGCAGCTGGCGAATAAGAAGCGAACTTCAGCCTCGTTAATGCAATAGCATTAGGTGAGGTGGAAAAATATTTCTTGCTCTGAATCTTAACATTTTTATAGGAGGTGTTCTAGGACCTCTTGCCTCAGAAAAAAGAAACTGCCAGTACATCACTTATTTCTACTCCATCAATAGCAGCAGTGTTATCAGTACTGAGCCCTAAATGTAGGTCCTATCATCATATAAAAAGTCGAAAGTATCGACTGCATTCAACTGATAAAATGTATCTTCTATGAGAGTTATATCTTTATCCAAAATACATCGGAAACAAATTTGCACGTTTTTGGGGGGGGATCCTGAAGACTGAGACTCAAAACTTTTTTTTCCTTCTTTCCAAGAGGAAGGATTATTCAGATGCAAACATTGTCCCAAAATCAATGTACTCTCCATTGATATTCAAATTCTCAAATTCTTCATCTGAACGTCGATATTGAAATATGATATCGTACAAATTGTGGTTTTCTTTTTAAAGCAAATTTTATGCTTTAAATTAAATAAATTGTATTTATTATGAATGTGCCGGAATTTTTTCAGTACTTTAGAGGGTTCTGCCATTTTAGATGTTATGCTGTTCCTGTCTGATTTATCAAATGTGTCATTTAAATCTCCAGTCATTTCTATATCAGTCTGAAGGCCTTGCAGTAAAGATTGCAATTCATCCAAAAATGCCAATTTTCCCACTGGTGATACATACAAGGAAATGAATGTATATTTTCCCCCCAAATCAACAAATTTAAGATCAAATACCTCCCTCATCTGCAGGTGGAGATAATAATGTCAGAATAAATACAGGTTTAAAAGTCAGGAGCATTGATAGTCCTATTTTAAAATGACACTAAAATGCTCACAATATATTAAAAAGCTCTGTAAAATTCAAAAATAATAAAAAAATATTAAAACAAGGTACAAAGAAATAATACACAGTTATAAAGCTCAGGAATTATCAATGTGAAGTTACAATGGGTTGCTTGTGTTTCATGTGATTTAAAAAATAAAATGTTTGCAAAAAATCCACTTACAATATGCTAAAAATGGCAAGAATACTTAACTTTTTACTACCAGTGACATATTTAGCCAATGTCCGCCTGGAATTTCCTCCCCCTTAAACATTTGTTATATCTCTGCAGCAGAACATAGCAGGAGCCTGGTTCAGGTCTTAAATTGAAGCTAACCCCCTTGGCTTTGAGTGTGAATAGTCAAATTTCTTATATTTCTTAATGTGTCCACTCAGCAGACAAACATATGAAAAAAAACAAAAAAAACAGCTGGCGAACATTTTTTTTCGGTCTTCAGAGGTCAGAGTTTTCAACTATATGCATGTCAAGGGCCTGGGAATGATTTGAAAACCTTGTTCTATGTGGTTACTAGCTTGGATAAAAATTTGGGACAAATTGATCAATTAGAAAAAATTCTACATCATGTTTTGTGAAGACTGGACCTGGAATGAAATTTCACACCTACAGTATAATAAAAAATCGTAAAAATATTGAAAATAATAAGAATAAAAACCATTGCAATTGCTATAAAAACCTTAAGACACTGCTAGAGAGCCTTTACCTGCTGTTATGCAATGAAAAAAAACCTCAGAGTTGCCTTCTGGTGTGAAAAAAAGGAGCACTGATAAGAAACTGATAAAAAACTGATTGATTATCCCTTCTGAGTCAATGATTGACAGCTAGAAATGCAGCCTGAAGCTTCTAGAGGAAGTCTCACCCCCTAAGGGCTCTGAATGGCTGAAAATACAAAGAATGACAGCGGCTTTTACCAATCAAATCGCCTTATTTCTGGCGCTCGTTCTTCAAACATTTACTACGTAATCAGTAACGTTTACTAGTCTCTAGCTCTTGAGATAAACTAGTCTGGGTTATTTTGGATATATATCATGCTCCAGAATAAGGTAAAAACATGGGATATATATATGCTGGTTTTTGCTTTTGCGGTTTTGTTGGTAAAAATGTATGATATTGACATGCTGGGCTGGCCAGGTGATCGGGTGTTTTTATTGGGATTCTGCTAGTTCATTAATTTATTGGTTTATTGCATAATAGTGTCATGTCTGTGGAAACAAACTTTATGATTTTGTTGTGGTGATATTTGAGAATACGTGCATGTGAGAAAATTTGTGGAGCGGTTTCAAACAAACGTTGTTTATCTCGCGTTTATCTTAAAAATAATAAGTGTCATCTGGGGAGACAGGAGTGGTCCTCGGTGACCGCGATCCGGACTAAGTTAACAGGTGTGTAATTTAAAAAAAAACAAGTTAAAAATAAATGCTAAATGGGTTTAACATTCAGGAATGTAATTGGTCAGATGCTTACGATAAGTGATGCTGGTGTTTCGTGTGATTTAGCGAATTCAAAAAAATATTCATTTTAAAAACGGCAAGAGCTCGTATGAAAAAAAAGTTCGTAAGTATCTTTGTTACAACAGCCGCGCCAGAACTATTCAGATACTGTACATCAGAAAAGTACCTGAACTTGACTGGTTTATATTCAGTTATGTGCATTGGGAACGAAAGGGAGACTTAGATGGATTTTATTAGGGGTTTAGTAATCAGAAAATTTATTTTTACACGTTTGTGCCTACAAGCAGAAATAACTTCCTGCTTTCAGCGCTTTTTTGGTTTCTGCTTGTAACCTCGAACAGAGAAACCCAGTACTGACTCACAGAAACACCCCGGAGTTTCTGTGTTTCTGGGATTTAAGAGGGATGTATGCAGCGGTGTTATGAGTCTGGAAGGAGGAGACGCGCATTCCGCACGGGGAGCGTAGAGCAATGAGACGCACCTGCTGCGCGCTGAGTCCTGTCCTATATAACCGCTGAGCACGGACACACAGAGTCTCCAGCCAGTGCTGGAGATTTATGATTTCAATGGTTTTTTTTCCTTTTGAGCAGAAGCTGGGTTTCTTCCTCTAGTTAAAGTTATTGGAGTTGTGGTTACTGTGCTAGACCGTCGGGAATAAAGATAAGAGTGCTTTCTTGATACTTCACAAGAGTATACATAATTCACGAGCTGTATTAAAAAAAATGAACTGGAAGAAAAGCAATAGGGCTGGAGTTTATAGACTGTGATGCAAATACGAGAGTAGGAGAGGAGGGGACTAGTTCAGGAGCACAACCGGCCCTCTCCTGCCCATTCTCCCACCAGGGTCTGTTGTAACCCAGTGTGAAATTCAGTGAAATTGCAGTTCAGCTTTTGATCACTCAGCTGCTTTGCCCTGGGAATATGGGGCAAATAAAGGAGATACCAACCAGACTAGAGGGAGAGTTTTTATTCCCAAGGGATGACTTGTTTTACAACAGCAGGCAACTTAAAGAAAAAGAAAACCTGTGTTCTGCTGCTCCAGGTTGGTTCCACTGGGAACAAGTGTGGCCAGGAGCTCATGAGCAGTAATTAGGGGTTGTTTCCACAAGGGGGGCTGGAGTAAGTTAGATGTCAAGGGCAATAAAACTCATTAGACCTAATTGACCAGTTAAAGTGAGTTGTTCTGCTTTCTGCACAGAAACCAGTGCTCTCTTCTCAATGTGTGGGTGAGTCTCTCAGTGATATAACAGCTAGGCAGGACTTCCACTGTGGTCTATTTCATCACCTGTGACCCCATCTTCCAAAGACAACAGTCCAATCTAGCATAGAGTGTCCCGGACTGCTCCGTCAGTGACAGTGAGAGGTTTATCTTGTCTCTTGTTCCGCCAGAATGTAACAAATAGTGACCCCTTAATGGAGGAAACTTTAGCTTTTGTAGGTAATTATACCACTTGACAATGTTACAGGTGTTGGGGGGGGGGAACCCCTAGTGATCCCACAGTCTCACATAGACAATGGCCAGTCTACACAAACCTCCAGTCAACACAGCCCTGACCCCTGTTATGTCACCCAGGTCAACACTGTGAGACAATGATTATTTAGGAAAATTGTAAGGAATGCATTCCAAAGCAGTCAATGGAAGTATGGAATTAAAATAGTCGAGTCTTGATAAATAGAGTATATTATCTATTTATTATACCTTTACAGATGCAGCCATTCAAAGTGCGCGTTACAGACACGTACCGCAGGTGGCGTCGCGCAGCGTGACGCAAGATGACGCGTGGCACCGCAGTACGTGATTGGTTGACCAACAGGGGCACTCGTGGTCCGTTGGTCTGTCGTAGAAAGACTTACTGTACAGTAAACGTCTTTGCTGTGCCCGTTGTAGATATTGAATTTTACCACTGAAGGGAAATCTTAGTAGCTGAGCATAAAAAGAATAGGAGCATACTGTAACGCGTGTGAAGGCAATAAACTATATTAATTTTGGAACATAAACATACAGTATATACAGTAGCTGGTCTTGGTACTTTAAAGAAAAAAATACACACCAGTATTCCATTTCTCCCTAAACATTTTAAGCTTCGAAGTCTTTAACTAACGTGATACCGAAGTCAACAAGCATACTTTTAGAATTTGATTAAAAGGGAATATAATATGGAATCGCGTATCTAAAGAATTTAATAACGGTGTGATTATATCCGTGTACTGCGACAGGGTTGTGTAGGGCTGTTTCGCCTCTCACTTCATGCAACTGTACCAGGAAGAGGATTTCTTTCTATTCGAAACGTGTATTTTAAAAGTTTAAGAAGTAAAAACCTTACAGCGTACACAGATTTCTAAACTGATCAGGATCGTTATCTTTGTCTTATGCATAATAATGTTCACCGCTCTGTCCAGCAAATGAATAATAAACTTTATTTTATATAGCGTTTTAAACGAATAAGTAATTAGATTGCTCATAAACCTAATCACTTGCTTTTTCTTTTTATTTAGGCTCAGATTTCAACTATAGATCGTATTATTAATAACCATAATAACAACCAACCAACAAAAACAACCATATAAACAATACCAACCAAAAACATAGATAACGACCACAATACAAAATCAAATATATCAAACCAATATACTCTCGCAATTCCTACAATTATCATAATCCCGCCCCTTATGCAAAACCAAACCCTCCTCCCATCTCAGTTTCTCCTCTTTATCATAAACAAAATCCACTTCAATTTTCAACATAAAGCCTTACTGCTTGCTGGGTTTTTGAGGGGGGGTGTCTTTCGCTGGAAATCTCACCTGCTTCTACTTTACGAGTACAACCCCCTCTCTGCAGGAGTGCTGGCTGTGACGAATTAAACCGGTTTCACAAGTATTGTAGGAAGTACAGTGTTAACTGGTAGATGGGCACCTCAATTAAGTCGCTTTAACATGCTAATGCATTGGTGTATCACTTTATTTTTTAACAAACATTTCTTTGAAAAAATGAAACGTTTCCCTTGGTCAGAGATTAAATAAAACCTCACTCGCACCAAACAAATTTATATTTCTAAATATCACAACATGATCGAATTTAAGTCTTTTTAATAACAATGAACAGTCACATATGCGTTACAAAATAAACATTTATATTGATTTGAATTGCGTTTTGATTTAAATCGTAAACTCGTGTTTAAATATATGTGTTTAAAGGCGATATACTGTATAAAAGCGCTGATTCTTATGGAGTGTGTTCCGCCGGGGATTCAAAAAATTTATTTTTTTTAATCGTGTATCTAAGGAAAATTGCAGTATAACTTTGTTAATGCACAAACAGTGGCATGTTACATTATAATTTGGGTGTCTCCCCTTGCCAGAAAGCTCTAAATTGCATTTTGAGTGCGGTTTTTGACTTTTTCTAAATTGCAACCCATAAATAAAGCTGATAAAGCTTAGACTAACTGTATTCTAAACTGTATTACAACGTAAATTGCAAAAATGCACTTGGAATCTGTCCAAGCCCTCCTACGAAAATTATTTAAACTGCGACACGGATCACTCATCTCTAAATAAACTTTATTTTATATAGCGTTTTAGGCGAATAGGTAATTAGATTGCTCATAAACCTAATCGCTTTTTCTACATAAACACAGCGTGATTGCTCTCTGAAAATGCTTTTCCTTTATATTTAGGCTCAGATTTCAACTATAGATCGCATTATTATAAACTTTCTTGGAAAAATGTCTTTTATGTAAACCATGTTTGCTATTAATTCATTTTGGGCTAAAATACGTTCATTGTCTTCCAATCGAGTCGAGTTGACATTAGAAGCTTGCCACTCCCGGACTGTTACACCAATGCATTAGCATGTTAAAGCGACTTAATTGAGGTGCCCATCTACCAGTTAACACTGTACTTCCTACAATACTTGTGAAACCGGTTTAATTCGTCACAGCCAGCACTCCTGCAGAGAGGGGGTTGTACTCGTAAAGTAGAAGCAGGTGAGATTTCCAGCGAAAGACAACCCCCCCTCAAAAACCCAGCAAGCAGTAAGGCTTTATGTTGAAAATTGAAGTGGATTTTGTTTATGATAAAGAGGAGAAACTGGGATGGGAGGAGGGTTTGGTTTTGCATAAGGGGCGGGATTATGATAATTGTAGGAATTTGCGAGAGTATAATGGTTTGATATATTTGATTTTGTATTGTGGTCGTTATCTATGTTTTTGGTTGGTATTATGTTTATATGGTTGTTTTTGTTGGTTGGTTGTTATTATGGTTATTAATAATACGATCTATAGTTGAAATCTGAGCCTAAATAAAAAGAAAAAGCAAGTGATTAGGTTTGTGAGCAATCTAATTACTTATTCGTTTAAAACGCTATATAAAATAAAGTTTATTATTAATTTGCTGGACAGAGCGGTGAACATTATTATGCATAAGACAAAGATAACGATCCTGATCAGTTTAGAAATCTGTGTACGCTGTAAGGTTTGCGATTTAAATCAAAACACGAATCAAAATCAAGACATTTAATATACATATACATACGGTATACAGTACAGTTTGCATACGGTAATATGCTTATGTTCCTAAATCAATCTCTTTTATGAGCATGTGTAAGGCATGGTGAATCGATTCTCAAAAATTACTGTACTTTGCATGATTGGAAAAAAATGCGTGATTGCGAAATGCTGTGGTGTTACTTTTACAAAGACGGTCAATGAAAAAAAGAATGTGGACCAGGGCAATACTTTGAGTTTACAGCTTGTCCAAGGTCATTTATTATTAATACTATTATTAATATCTTCGTTAAAGACTTTGATGGCTACAGCTCAAACATGAGAGGTTGAGCTTTATTAGCTCCACCTTGCGGAAATTCCGAATACTATTATTTTGCTAGCGGTATTTACCGGTAACTTGCGGTATTTACCGGTAACTTGCGGTAGACTGCGTACAGCATACCGGAAAATAATGCGGTATCGCCCGCGCATTTTGAATGGCTGCATCTGTACATTGTGACAAAAACAAATTTCAAGTCCATTATGAGCACACACAGCATATTAAAGATGGGTCTCTGCACTGTAAAGGAATCTTAGTAACTTTAGCTAATAAACCTGAAATGTCATTTCTTTTACTGCTTGTTCTTTAAGGTACTAACTCATTGACATTATGTAGATTAAAATAAGACTATTCACAAAGAAAAAGCATTTATCACAAATGTATCATGCCAAATAAACTCTAGTAATCAAGAGGAATTAAGAAAAGGAAACAAAACCATCTTTTGAGGATGCCAGATAGAAATGTAAACACACACTCAAACGTGGGGCCAATCTTACCAGAAATCAATTAACACACCAATGATCTTGGACTGATGTCTGAAAACCAGAGCAAACAGTACAATATTAAGGTACTAAAGCTATTAGTAGAACAGATCTAGCTTCTCAACATAATACTTATGTCTGAACTTCATTGAATAGTGACACTTCAATCTTTCATATTCAATATTTTTCACAAAATCAACAGCTGAGAACAGACCGCCATATAACTTTATCCAGTGGTTTTCAGAGCAGAGACATCCGTGTGGGCAAGAGTTCTTTCCCTGAGGTCCACTGCACGTCAGCTAGCCACGTTCTGGCTGGGTCGTGTGTACTCCTGGGAACGTCGCCTGTAATGAATATTGGGGACTTTGTACAAATTAATAACGTGAGCATATTAATATGATTTGTGTTGAAGCCAAACATAGACAATCACTGTTAAAACTTGAATTCAACCTCCAGTGTCTGCTTTTGAAATGCTGATCATCACCCGTCTTCTGGCTTCTAGATGCACGTGTTAATGGATATTTCTTGTCTTCTTTTTTTTCCCCCCATATGCTCTTCTCTGTATCATTAAGTACTTCTGGGTCATTTCATGTACCTCGTGGCATCTTGGCTGGTGGTGAATGGCAGGCAGCTGCTCTAAAAATAACATGCCTATTAGTATGATGTTGAAGACAAAACCAAAACAATACAACTTTGTTTTGCACTTTACAATTTATCACAAGCTTGTCATATTTACAGTCATCAACTGATTTAGGCTGCTGTTCCTGTGAAAAATGTCCTTTGTTTAAGAAAGATTCAATTTAAAATCTTTAGGTTTTAAATATAAACCACTGGCAATGTGGTAATCACTTTTACAACTTTTAAGAAGTTGCAAGATAGCTCTACAACTATGTTGTCCTTAACCTATTCAGAAACTACCACTAATATTGTAAGAAATTGTTCTCTAGGCTCTAGATCTTGTGGGCTCTGTTCTCGATGAATTGGAAAGGTGTCGTTCATGAAGTCCAGTACTCTGTCGATCTCTCTCTTACCAAGAGACTACCCATCTAACGCTGCAGGAAACTCCAGTGCCTGGTTTGGGAATGCCGTGCTATTCAGATTCTATCAATAAATTTCAAGAATGGTTCACCTTTTTGTTTACACTGTGGCATTTCTTTGCAGTAACAATTGAGTGGGATAGTTATCTGCCTTCTATACTCTTCTGAAAATCATGTATCTTTTTAGCAGTCCCATATCCCTTCCTTATATCCTTGCTGATGAGAATGAGAAATGCTATTTTCAAGACATTAACACGAATATAATTTTTACATTAATTCCAAGGTACAAGAAAATGAATATCTTCAAAATATGCACTTTAATATACTTACTTAGTTTCTTTTTTGGAAATGGTCAGTGAACCAACCACTCCAGAGCTTGTCCTTCAACCTTGAAATTATTTCCTGGAAATGCTGTAATCACAGAGGAGCTCTTCTCCCCTCAACAATGTCCCTTTTTGTCACAGACAGAATTATGACAGGCTGTTCGTTGATTATAAATGACTTTCTTACAGCCCTTACATTGTCTTTTCTCTTTGATGGATTTATCCATCTTCTGATTTGCCTCCTTATCCGGGAGGCAGGCTCAGTGCTTTTCACGAGCATCAATGCACAGTTTTTGTGCAGGTTCATCTGAAAAGAAAAGACATCTCATATCTCCCTCTGTCATCTGTGAGCTTCAGCAGTTGTCTTTGTGATGACCTTGCCGTTGTAATCACACACCACCTCTCCCTTCTGGAAACACCTGGAAGTCACAAACTTCTTCCCCTTCACAGGATCGTCAGTGATGCTCAGGCCTTCCCAGATTTGATACTTTATCAACTTTTTAATTTGCATGCCATTTGGTGGCAGTCCTGTGTTGGGCTTCCACTCCTCAAGCACTTCAGACACTGTTGATACATTGGCTGACCAGTCCATCTTCTCCGTCTCCTTTCACAGCTGCTGACCTGGGCAGTACAGCGCAGTTTAGTGAAGTAAAGATGAAACGGCTGATAAAACACAAATAAAATGCAATTAAGGTACATTCCAGATTTTCTTAAATACCGTACATGATTGGAGCTATGCAGGTGGAGGTCTTTTGTTCGGTATTAACATGGATTTTAATTGGCTTCTATGAAAATTGGCCATGGTGTGAGTGAGTCCTGTGATGGACTGGTGTCACATTATGGGTGATACAGTACTTTGCATCCACTGCTTGCCAGGATGGTTCCAGTTCTACCACAACCCTGAATTGAGTGGATGGGTATATCAATGTAGCCATCAACTTGCATGTTCCTCTTCTTCACTCAATGCAAAGGAAGCCAGCTGTTGTTTGAGGTTTTGTGCTCTTTAACAGGAATTATGACCATTTTTGTGCCCACTTGTTGAAACAACACTTTCTTTGCACCCATTCCTCAACCTGTAATAGTGAGAAAATAAAAATGAATACACCAAACTGTAAAAATCCCATATATGTAATTTCTTACTTTTGTTGTATGAAAGTATTCTTACTGTCATGTTCTTTACCACCCTGGGATGCTACAGGTGCTTCAGCTGGAGAAAGGCCTGCAGGTAATACAGTACAAGAAGCTGCTCAGGCAAGGTGATGTCTTGCCCAGTCTGTGCAACACATCTCTCTTTGCAACCATCAACACCTTCCAGCAATCCTTCGTACTTGGTTCTGGACTCTGCAACTGTCTATATCTGTGGGAGAAATTAATACTCATCAACTTTTTTTGTATTCAAATTAAAAGTACAACTGAAAGAAGTTTTAAAATGAAAATGACCTATTTTTAGTAATCTCTTGGCAACATTCTTACTGTTCTTCTTCTGAATATCCTTTAGGATACTTTGGAAGTTGATGATGAGGTTAGCCAGGCTGGGATCCTCTACTTTCACACTGATATCATTTAGGATGTAGCCCGGAAAATGGTTTATGTTCTTAATATAATTAGCAATGATTTGGTGAGACAGTCCAGTGGTCTTCATTTGGTTACAATAATTGTTGTTTTGGATAGGCCCTTTACAAAGTTTAAGGAAGATGCAGATGGATCCATAAAAACAGGAATCTGGAAACATTTTCTACCTGACAAATGTAGAGTCACTATGTTTATGGCTGAGATTTCACATGGGTGAATTTTAAGCTAAGGAGTAAAAACATGTGCTATGGAAAGATCACTGCTCAATTTTAAATGCCTTTAAAAAATAAATACCTCCTGAGAGCAATCTGCCACTTCAAGATCCTTGGTAAGGTCCTGTTTAAACCCAGCCAGGTGAGGAGCATCCAGGGAGTGCGTTCTGTCCAGTCCAGCCTGGGTCACCGTCTTCCTGAGAGCCTGCTGATGGCTTTTAAGAACTGGGGGACAGTAGGAATACAAAATACACATTTAACATTTTTACTTCTAAGACAAACTAGAATACAAGTATAAAACAAAAGATACATTTGGAAAAAATAGAAAGTTCTCCAGAACTCACATCTTCCCCTTCCTCTTCCACTTCAGTCTCTGGCATCTCTTCCTCCTGGACAGCAGCCTCTTGCTCAGGGCATCTGGACCACTGGTATATCATTTTCACATACCCTTACATAAAGGTAAAGGTTAGAAATGAAACAGAAGAACCCTTATAAATTATAAATATCTTACCTTGCTGATGTGTCTTCAGGATTCCACATAAAACAGTCCATGGACTCCGCCAGTCTCACATTCTCCCTCACACATGAGCCCTATGCTCTTGTAATCCCCGACCTGCCCATTCCTCAGGTGATTCAACAAGTCCTTCCTGGCCTGGAGAAGGACCTTGCTGATCTCCTCTGCTGAGGCTCATTTCATACACACCCTCTTTAGGTGAAGAGGAAACTGGTCAAATGTCTTCAGGCAGGTCTTGCACACCAGATGTATCCTCATGGGTCTCTTTTGAAAATAAATAACTTTTGTGTAAAGGAACAAGTCAAGACTGTTTCAGTTTCTTAACCGAGCCTTAATTTTCTCTCCAAAAGCTTCACCATATTGTTTATTGTATTTTTATCAGAATTATACCTTGCTCTAAATTAATGACTTTATAAAACAACTCAACTCTTACTTGGTCTTGTTCGCAGTCTTTCCAGTAGAAGTCGTTGTAGAATTTAAAAACTGCTGTGATAATTTGATCTGCCCGAGTGTCCTTCCCTAACCCAGTATTGATAGCTTGTGTACTGTAGGGTCCAAAGGTGGTGTTCTGCAATTTCCTCCCATAATGTTTCTTTGATCAGTTGGAAGCAAGTGTGAAAGCTTCCTCCCAGTGGGGAAGCTCAAGATCCTCTAGTTGTATGACAGATTTTGCTCTTCGAGGATCTGCAGTGTGGTGTGAAGCCAATTTTTGGCATTGCTTACCAGCTTCAAATATGTGAGTTTGGGTGGCTTGGCAGGTTTTATGAGTTCCTCGGTCTTCCGTCGTAGGCTGGCGGGTGCTCGGTTCTCCCGTCCAATAAAACTGCTGTGTTTTGTAAATGGTGGACTGTTTGGATCATTTTGTAGATGATCCTGGTTCCTTGTTGGAAGGTATCCTGTCTGTTTGACATGTTTGTTGTGTAGGCAGTGTGGAGGGTGACCGTACGGTTGCGTGCGTTGTCAACTCTGGATTGATCCATACTTACCATTTAAATGCCTAAAGCTTCGTTGACACCGTTAGGTTTCCACTGTTAGGCAGCTTTACCTCTGTAGAATCTGTGGCTCCATAGGAAGACAATCTTGCCTTTCTGTGTGTCGCTATGTTTTTGCCTGGGTCTTCTTCAGGCATTGTTCTGGAACACTGTGTCCATGCTGGCCTGTTTTTATCCTGTTTTGTAAGGGGCAGTGTGTTGTAGTTCCTCCTAGGGGGCTAGTTTGTATCCTATGGTCTGTGTTCCTTCTGTACGTTTCTGTATGAGTAGGTGCAGTTTCAGTTGGTGAATGGGTTTCTGCTTTCCCTGGTGGGGATTATGCATGGACCATTAACATCTCAATAGGCAATCAGGGTCTTTTGTTTTCCTCCCTAGTAGGACTGTGCAAGCTGTGCGAGTTTCCATAGCTGATTGGTTTCAGTTATTCTTCTGTTTGTTGCGTGTTAGTATGGTGAAGAGTTCCAGTCCCTGTAGGATCTGGCTAGTTAGGAGAGGGGAACAAAGCTCCTTCTCCCAGATTTTATCCGAGAGGGGACCATCTGGGACAAGGAGAGCACTCTCCTTCCAACGACTAAAACCCTCCCGGTTTTTCTGATGTTCAGGTCTTGTGTAAAGATAGTATTAAGTCTTTTGATCCACTCCCTTTCCTTTTTCTTTGTTTCTATCTCTGTCCAGTTGGGGTTGCTTTCCAGTCCCGTGGTTCCTGATGTACCTGTGTTGTGTCAGCTGGGTTCGGATGGAGTTACCCGTTCCCCCCACATAGGTCACCCCGCACTTTTTGCACTGGATGCTGTAGATGGCGTTATTGATGTTTTCTGAGAGTGCCCTTTGCAACTGGAAGATTTCTTTAGTTTCTTTGTTTTGGATCATTGTTTTCTGTTATGAAATGTTTGGCTCTTGGTGTATATGATCTGTTTTGTACAGGTTTTAGCTTGCTTTGGACTAATTAATGCTGAAGGTTTTTGTTTTTTTCTGTGTGCAGATATGATTTTGTGCTCCCTTAGTATGTTTGTGTTTTCTAATATCATGGTTTTTGGTTGTTTTTTATGCTGAGTTGAGAATATGATGTGTTGAGGAGTATTTTTCTGTCATCTGGAGTTTTTCTATTTAGAAATGTTTGTGCCACATTTTTGAGGAAACTTTGTGTGTATCTTCTCTGGCATAAAGCTGGGAAGAGTGTGTATTTGGCTTCCTCAAAGTCTTGTTGTTGTGTACAGATTTTGTGGAAGTGTAGGAGTTGTGATTTTACCAGTCCTTTTAAAGTATGTTTTGGGTGGAAGCTATCCTTGTGCAGTAAGCCGTGTGAATGTGTCTTTGAAAAATACCTTGATGTCCAGTTTGTCTGTGTTGTTGAAGGAAGAAACCTTGTATGTGGTGGTGTCTAGGAAGTCTATCAGGCTACCATGCTTGGTGTATTTGAGTTTAATGGACCTGTGGTGTGTGTTGAGGCTGTTAATGATTTCTTGTAAGGCTTGATATGTGCTGCCTATATGTTTATTTTTTATATCTTTGCCCTGGGATGGACTGATGTCCTTTCCAGGGTGTAGCCTCCCATGTGTCTATTTCTTGCCACGTTTTAAAGTGGAGTTACAATCTTACTATTTTTACAGTTTTAAATTGACATTTACAAATGTATATTGAAGCAGCTACCCACCTGAACTAAACTATGTCAGCATGTGTAGTCTGCAAAGGAACAAGTAATAGGTTTATTCCATACTGAAAAGAGAAGAGAGAAAACTCAATGTTTCGGCTGTGAAGCCTTCTTCAAGTGTGAGAAAGACAAGGCAGATTACAAAGATTAAATAGCACAGAAGAACAAAAGCTGGGAGAGGGGAGGAGGCAGGAGCAGCAGAGAGGCCAGACAGGAAGTGCAAAATGGAGAGAGGTGAAGAAAGGTGTGAAGTCAAAACCTGCAAGAGAATAGAGAAGATTACATTAAAATAAGTCAGTCATTGAGAGATCCTGGCTATTTGAGGTAAAAAGAAAAACTATGGGCTTGGAGAAATCTTTAACCTTCCCAGCCCTAATATGTTCTCTGAAGCATTCTCCTAGTCTCCTTTCGGTTTCCCAAATGTAGATAGCTGGGCATTTTTTGCAAGAGATACAGTAAATGAGATACAGGATGTTGTCAGGGTTATCTGGAATTGTCCTGTGATGCCCTGAATGTCGTTAGATATGTATTTGCCAGTGATGCAGCGAGTGCTATTGCAGGGGAAGGTGCTGAGTGTGAGGGAGCTGTGAACAAGAAGCTTATGTGGTGGTCAGCGATAAGAGATGATTGGGCGGTCGGAAAAAAGAGTACCAATGGAGGGATCGTCCTGTAAAATGTAGTCATTGTTAATGATGGTCCTGGGGATAGAAATTGGGTTAGGGTGGTAGGGAAGCACCGAGGGAATGCAGTTGTGAGACTGGGAGTTCCTGATTGAGTTGATGATCCGAGGGCTGTTTTTGGCCCGGGAGTAGAATAAAGCGACACCTTTCATCAAACTTTTTGACAGGTACCACCCCCCCTTTTTCAGCCAATGGGAGGCCGCCATGGGCAGATGTCCTGCCCCCTTATCGGCCAATGGTGCAATGTTATGGGTGGATGTCCCGCCCCCTCCAGAGCCAATGGTGTGTCATAATGAGTGTTGTTGTCCCACCTTCCACCCCGAGCAGCCCCAGGCCTCAGGGTCCAAATGTCCACCACCGCATCCCCTTCGATTTATAAATAAGTGTGTGAAAGCGCGTATTAGCGATGAGGGATGGAAGGTGATCATGTCTGCTGCAGGTTTGAATGCAATCTATTATAACCCTAGGGAATCGGCGGTGTGGGAAGTCTGGTGAGGGCCGCGAGTTTCCGGGATGTGAGCGCGCACACACACACACACACACACACACACACACACACACACACACACACACACACACACACACACTGACTGACTGACTGACTGACTGACTGACTGACTGACTGACTGAGTAAAGTGTCACAGAAAGAACTCGCAGGACAAATAGCATGTGAAATGTGAACCACTTTATTTCATCAGTAGGTTTTAAATTACAGAAACATCCCAGTATACACTTTTAAACTTTTCACACACATTACAGACTACTGCTTGCAATCACCAATTAAATGTTGGTGCAGAAAATTAGTTGTAGCTATCGCCCCAACATTGTTCAGAAACTCAGCAGCATCTGAAAAAGCATTCATAACGCCCTTTCTCTCGCCATTTCTATAGCCGTGAACACCGAACTGGGCGACCCTAACAGAGCAAATAAATTAGCCTGAGTGATCAGAGGGACGGTGTTACCACAGGTTCTATGTAAAATACGTTGTATTTTGGAATACACACCGCTGAATCCGCCAGGCTTCAGTTTCTGATCTGAAAACATCAGAATCGCAGTAATTTCACTCATGTTCTTTACATGCACATCTATCTCTTTAACAAATTCAAGGACATTAGCATTCAGTTAATTGATTTTCATTTCAAGCTTTGCAGAAAGAAGAGTGTAAAGCACTTTTTGTAAGAATTCTTACATATACATTCGAAATTTTTCATTCTTCTCACGATGGCACACCTGTGTCTGTAAAACAGAGTGAAAGCTCTATTCACATTGCGAGTATTTCACAGCCCTGGTTTTACATAGATCTTTTTTCTTTTCTGTAAAAATATGTATAAATAAGTATAAAATAAGTTTTGCAACGCACCAAAAGTCACGTGTAGTATTTTTCCATCTACCTTTACAAGTAAGGAGCGTACATACTCATATGGCGAGCGGTCGTCAATTATTTTTCTCAGCAAGTGCTTTATACTCCGCTCAGTATCATCTGTAAAAGTATAGGCACCCAGGCCACTGGCGATGTACAGAACAGCCGATAAAATTCGGGCTAAACTGAGACACTTATAAATTTCTAATGCGGCAAACAACATATCTTTGTACTGTAACATGACCAGGGGAAGGGTCATTCATAACAGGTATTTTCGGAATGACCTACTTAAAATACTAGATATGGACCTTAGCAAAATGGCTGCCAAAAAGAATCAGCTGACCGGTACATGGAAAGGGTCTACCCTGAGAAACAATGAGACACAGCTGAGTCGCATCAGGAACCGAAATATAAGTGCCCCGGAGGCAGTGAACAGGGCGGAAGCCGATAAGGTGAATGCGGTTTGGAGGAAAAGAGAGGAAAGAGGTGTATGTTAAAGATCGGGCTAAAGAATAACGGACTACTGAAAGGAGAAAAGGTTTATGGTTTTTGGATTACGGACACTGGATAAGGATACATCGCGGATTGGCTTTATTACGGATTTATGGAACTCGGATCGGATCAGGATTAAGGGAACGGATTACGGACTGTATTTGGAAGATAGTTGGAGGAAGAAAAGCCACGAAACTCAGGAAAGAAAAGTGTGGTGTGAGTACTACTTTCATTTACATAAACTTTCCCCCGGAGACACCACAGTACCCATCCGCGCACCCGACAACCAGGCATGTGTGACCCCGTTGACCTGGATGATTAATCAAACGGGCCGCGCATTCATCAACCACAACCCCCTTTAAACAATGGTTGAAGGTGCAACATACCACCGACTTTACAATCTGATCCATAGCATCGGGCTCATTAGAGCCATCGATAGCTAAACTAGGTTGAACATCATCATTAATCACATTTTGGCGAACACACATGAACAGACACGAAACATTCAAGCTTGATGGTAGTTTGAAGATTGATGCGTCGACCTCTTCGTTATTCTATTAAAGGAAAAAAGAAAAGGAAGGCTTAACAAAATAAATAGGCATGCTTTTTACCTAAAATATTTACAATTGTAATGCCTCTTTTGTGTTAGAGTTTTTCGTTTGCTTCGAACTTGCTGTGGTTTAATATTTACCATTTGTAGCAACTCTTCATCAGTCGTTGACGGACCCCCAACACCTGAATCACCGTCAGAGTTCACATGACAGCCACTGTCACACACCACTGAGTGCTGGGTCAGCTTTTGCTAAAAAGAAGACAAAGTGTTGAAAACGAAATACGCTAAACGCAGATTGAAACGACAATTCCACTATCAGAAAAAATATTTTAGCAACCTACTTCTTCAGTTTGCATAGCAGAGGAATCCGATGATTCACTACTCAAAGAAACCATCTTTGCAGCAGTCAATATCGGGGCCTGACAGCTCAGGTGTCACACTTCAAAACCGGCAAGTCGGCTAATTTAAGCATAAACTCCAAATTTGTAACCATGCCTACACAGCTCAAGACATTTTTCAAATGGTTGTGATGTTTTAGAACGCCCCACCATATCCCCCCGCCCCAAAATCACACGTGTTTTATCGAGAGTGAAAAGTAATCACTTTGAATTAAAATATGTAAGCTTATTTCAATGACAAATTCTCAACAACTTTTCAAAAGTTTGAAATGATTTTCCACGTACCGTGAACGTAAAGTCTTTAAACCTTAAAAATATTAACATGCAACCCAAGCCTCAAATGATGTGTTTCTCTAGAAAAGAAATTACATTGAATCAAAAAATGTAAAACTTATTTTATCTTTTGAGAAGAGCGTTGTAGGGCAGGTTTTTATATTTTAGTGGATAGGTCATAAAAGTGTTAAAATAATTGAATAAGACACATTTAGCAGCGATAAATTATAAGCACGAGCAAAAATTGATATTTATAACGCTTATAGATTTTAACAATATAACAGACTTTACTAAAATGTTTACTTATTAAATAAATTAAAAATTAAATATTACATCAGAACATGTCCACACCCAGGCACCTGCCGTTAAAGGTTATGGGATGTAGAGATACAGTATATAAGGTTCATGATGAGAATAAAAAACGCTCATGCTAATACACAAGCACCTGTGTCTCACCAAAGCTGACAAATAAAAAGCCAAAAAGCCACACTGCACGTGTTAACATGAGAATGAGCGAGTGAACAAAGATAGGGTGCCTCCTGCAATTAAAGGCTTACAGCACCTGGTATTCCCAGGCGGTCTCCCATCCAAGTACTAACCAGGCCCATCCCTGTTTAGCTTCCGAGATCAGACAAGATCAGGCGTGCTCAAGGGGGTGTGGCTGTAAGCAAGAGCAAGGCTCGCTGGCACCCTTCTTATAGAGAGGACAGCTCCGTCACCTCTTTTACGACGCTGCTTTTTTTCCCTTGCGTTTTTCTCTTCTTCCCACGTTCTCTCTCTTCACTGCCTTCGTCCCGCTCTATTTCACTTCAGCCTTTCACTCTTGCTTCCTTCCAATGAGGACGGAGCTGCGGGAGAAAGGGCGCTATAGAGGATCGCTGTGGAGAGCTGCTGCTGTGCTTTGACATCTGAGCTCTGTGGAAAACGATCTCAATACAATTCTGAAAAACGCGACTCCCCGAACGCCAGCCGAAAAAGTCTCCACAGCCGAAGCGCTGTGACAAATAAACAGACGGAAAAGCTGCACCGCACGTGTGAACAGGGGAATGAGTGAGCGAGCGCCTCCTGCGCTTAGAAGCTTACAACACCTGGTATTCCCAGGCGGTCTCCCATCCAAGTACTAACCAGGCCCCTTCCTGCTTATCTTCCACAATCAGACGAGATCAGGCGTGCTCAAGGGGGTGTGGCCATAAGGGACAGCAGGGCTCACTGGCACCCTTCTATTAGAGAGGACAGCTCCGTCACCTCTTTTACGACGCTGCTTTTTTTCCCTTGCGTTTTTCTCTTCTTCCCATGTTCTCTCTCTTCACTGCCTTCGTCCCCGCTCTATTTCACTTCAGCCTTTCACTTGTCGCGGCAATGGTTGTTAATAAGACAGAATTAAGTGTTGCTGTGCTTTTTCAAATGAGGCCCCATCTCTCTGTTCATCTCTGTGGTGCAGCCACAGAGAAACTATTCATGCAGGCTGATTTAAAGATGTTTTCTTTTGATAAGGGACAGCTCCCAAATGGGGATGCACTTAGCTAAGCTTAGCTATCATGATCAGTGGTCATCCATTGGCGCCTATCTGTCTGGGGTGTGCCAGATGGACATCTGGACTGCATTCCTAAGTGTCAGGAGTAAGTGACTCACATCTCACCTTGATCAACCAATCAGGGACTGGTAGGGCCGAGTAACCCACGTGGGACTCTGATGCCCATGGAACTTTCAGCCAATGAACGAGCTGAAGTTCCTCCAGGTAAAAACAGGCAACACAGAGGGCCTGAGAGACTATTTCCTGGACTTTTCTAAAGGGAATTCAAAGGAGAATTCCAGGGCAGGACGGCCCAGGAGCAATAGGCTCCCAAGGGCAGGACATTCTCGCAGCGCGCCTCCTGACCATCCTAAGACTCAGCCCGGACAACCACGGAACGGCCAGTGTGTCCGAGTGCCAGAACTTTCCTTTGTTCTAAGAGTCTAGAGCGGAGGTTGCCACAGAGTAACCAGAGGATCCCCCTGAGGTAAGCACCAGCAGCAAGCCTCGTGAACAGGTCGGAACTGTGGACAGCTGAATCACTATTCAGAACTAGCGCTTCATCAGGAATGAACCGGTCCTCTTCCTGACTTGCTGGGACCCACAGTCATCTTTTCTCCTGTGCACAAACTTTGCTAGTTAAAGCCAACACTAACTAGCCGGTCAGTGAGCATCTGCAGCACAGCACAGCCTGGCACGGAGCCAAAGAGCCCGCAGGAGATCTGAATCCCCAGAGATTGGATGAGTATTCAACTTCAATGCATTACAGCTTGAGAATTCAATTGTTATCCCAACCAGTTGATATCAATTTTATTCCTAAGAGTTATGTACTTGTTTTTTAGTTTCTAATGTAGAAGTTGTAACCAAGTTCACTTTATGAAACGGTCTAAATGAATGATATACTGAACGTATGTCCTCTTGATATATGTAACTCTTTGTAACTGATTGTATATATACCTTTTGTATTCTGATAACCCTCTCAATAAGATCTGTTAGGTTTATATGCATATTTTATGTATTAATAAATGTATCCTCGTGTATTAGTACCCGTGTGTGTGTGCGTTGTTTGAGTTATATCGCATGGTTGGATTCTAAGGCCATCAAAAGAATCATTTTGTGATTTACGGCTACAATTAATAAATGTCCCCGTAAATGCCCAAACCCTACAGAACTGGTGCCTTCAGAGAGCACACTACATTTATTGGCGTCCCTGGACTCATTTCAGTCATACCTGGGCAATGGTAAGACTGAAATGAGTCAACCAAGCGGAATAATTCAATATAAAACGCCGCGGGTTTCATACGCGACAATACAGTGTGCTGAAAGCCGAAAGGAAAAAAGTTCCCCTTGGTCTTTAAGCAGTGCTTGATTGTTTTGTGATCTTTTGCGATCTACCGGGTTGATTGCATACTTGATCTTGTGGTTTTCTGTGGTATAACTGTGATTTCGTACTTAAAAGTAATACTCTTTAATTTTCACGATGGTTGCTAAAAGGTCTGAATTCGAGTCGCTATTAAGCACTCTCTCTAGCAGCGACAGGTCTGACCACGATCTCCGTCATATCTCCGTCAGCGGAGAAGCTAGGAGAATAAACCTCCATCCTCTGAGAGAGCTAGTGAAGGAGATGGAGAGATTTGACCCTGCAGTGTCAGAGAATAATATCGAGAGTTATATTCAAGACCTCAGGTATACCCTGCAGTACCTGCCAAACGCCACAGAACAGGAGAAAGTGTTTCTGGTCAGGAAAACTAGCAGCAGAGCTGTACATGAGTGGATGGCTAGGCAGATGAAGAAAGTCTGTGATGACTTTGAAGAGCTGTGTCAAGCACTTATCCGAGAATACAGTGCGTTTATTGACCCGACTGCCGCGATAGCCGCCGCCCTTAACATTAAGCACGAGAGAGCAGAGTCCCCTCGCGAATATTACGAGAGACTTAGACGAACTTATTTTGCAGGGTGAAATGATGAGGGTTGCGAAGAGAACACACATTTCAAGGGTTTATTCATTGCGAATCTCCACCCGTCAGTCAGAAAGATGATCTTAATGCATACAGATGCACAGACCATGAAAATGACTGATATTAAGAGATTCGTGCAGAAAGCCTGGGAGTATGATGTCCAAAGTCGCTCTGAGCGAAAAGCTGTTTATGCGACTGTGTTCGCCGTCAGAGCCAGCAGGGTTAATTCCCCCCTGCTCGAAGGAGCACAGGCTCCTGAGCTGGCTAAGCCCCGTTCCAAAGCAGGCACACAGGACCGCACCCAGCGTCCTAAGTGCCATGAGAACACCGGGGAAGGGAAAGGGCTAGATAAAGCTGAACAAAAGGATTCAGTAGCCGCCCGCCTGGCCAGGCTTGAACAAGTTTTATTAGGACAGAGACAACCGCTCCCCAAGGCTGCCGGAAGCGTGAATGAGCTGATACTCTCCACTGGAGGAGGCGGAGACCCGCCCCCTCTCCCTCCCTCAGTCTATCTGATTGAGTGGAAGGGTTCCTGCCTGGATGAGGTCAGCTACTCGCAAGCGAGTGCTGACTCCACCCCTGAAGTCACAGAGCAGGCAGTAAAACAGAGAGGAAAAGCAGGAAGCTTTTACCTCAAGGCTGCCATGGGAGATGTCTTACACAGTGAGACATTGATTGACACTGAGGTTGAAAGGTGTTTGATGTCATACAGCAAGCTCAAACGGGTAGAAAAAGAAAAGGGCATGCGACTCAGAGATGAACCTTTGGTGGATCACCAGAAAGGCAAGGTGTGGAAACAGGTCAAGGCTCCTAAGCCTTCTGTACAGAGGGAAAGGGGGGCCAAGAGGCAGAATGTGCTCACACAGTGCCCACCGAACACAGAAGCCTATGTGGAGATTCCTTCTGTTCCCTCTGGACAAGAAATAAAAATATTTTCTTGTTCCCGGAAATATAGGGAAGTCATGTCCCGGCTGAGGTCACAACAGCCTCCATGCCACAGGAGCGGTGCTCCAGGCAGCCGCCTGATCCACCAGGTAAAGCACACCCCTTTTACATCCCTAAAGAGGAGCAGATCTCCCCACCTGGCGATGAAAAGGAGCTTTACCTGTGCACCCTGGCACCCAAGAGGGGTCAGGACCACCACCCTGCAGTGGTGAAAGGGATCCAGATGGCAGGAGAGCAGGTTGGTGATGTAGCCCTCACCCTTAGCCCTGAGAGGTCCTCTATCAGTGAGGATCTGCTTGAGCAGCTGTCACAGGGCCACCACCAGGTGCCCCTGGTGCAACATTCACAGGTTAGACAGGAGGTCCAGCTGGACGCTGAGACTACTGCGCTGTGGACACACCTGATCCCAGATGCCGATTCCCTCTGCTGTGACCCAGGGAACCTGCAGTCAGGTAACATTATTTCTCACAACTACCAGGTAGTGAGTGAGACCGACCTGATTTTCCTGCCTCAACGGCAGGGTTTCCAACACACCCAGTCCCCAAGAAGGGACAAGGAATGAAAGCCAAGCCAGTTTTCCTACAGCCACCAGCTCAGTCTGTCAGTCTGAGGCTGACCAACAGTGGTTCAGCCAGACTGGAGCTGGATGGTCAAGCCACCCGCCTGCCAGTGCAGAACACAGAAAAGTGGGGTGTCAGAATCCCCGCCTGCACTGACATGGGCCTGGTGGGTGATAGCGAGTTCGAAGACTGTGAACTGGCTATCCCAGTGCTGGGGCAGCTCCCTGAACCCCTAGCGAGGGAAGGGGGGAGCAAGCAGGTGTCCTACACCGGCCCCCAGCAAACGACTGTAAACATGCCGATAGAGGGATTCCTCAATCAGGAAGTGTGCAGGGTGGACCTGAACAGTGAGAATGGGGTAACAATTCCAGATAACTCAGGTGCTCCAGATGACCACTCAACCGGGGGTCAGGCATGCTCCACCGCTGCACCACCCCCTGCAGGGTTCCTAGAGCACAGACATGAACAAATCGAAAAATCAGATGCCCTGGAAATGGAGGAGCAGCATCAGCAGCTGCATCAGATCTCCCCAGATTTCCAGGATGTTGGTGCCCAAGATGCCACATGGCATACTGAGAAAGACACCATGTACACGCTGCGCCAGCTTAGAAAGGCAACAGTCACTCAGAAGGAGATGACTGGGATCAGCCACCCTAAAAGACTTTTGGGAGGACTGATTGCTGCCGCCACTGTTGTGCATTTGCTATAGTAGGTTTGTTTGCTTCTGGCACTCTTACCCTGACTGCCCCAAGAAGGCAGGTGTCAGAGATGCCGGAGGGTAGTGACAGACTGTATCAACAGCAGCAAAAGTTGGAAAGCCTAGGGAAAACCCTACAGGCAATTTCCTATGCAACAGGGTTAAACCTTATCCCCCAACCAGTGGACATGATTGCCGGTGTTATACAGTGAATTTATGCTTGTGTGCAACAGGCCAGAATGTTGACACAAGATCTGTTAAGGGAGTTCAGTGCCACTGTAGCCAGTCTAGCCATGGCACAAATCCCAACCCACTTGATTCCACTCTTCTCAGTAGAAGAGTATGTGACATTAACCACCCCATCGCTCATAGCTCACCCAGAAAGCAATCCAAGATTGAATTTGGTTCCAAATCTTGAGATGGGTATGGCTACCAAAGCTATCCATTGGCTGTTTCTAAATGATTCACCAATGAAGGGTACCAAGGGTACCTGACCATCCTGAGCCTGGACAACCACGGAACGGCCAGTGTGTCCAAGTGCCAGAAATTTCCTCTGTTCTAGGAATCGAGAGCGGAGGTTGACAGAGAGTAACCAAAGGATCCACCCGAGGTTAGCATCAGCAGCAAGCCTCGTGAACAGGTCGGAACTGTGGAAAGCTGAATCACTATTCAGGACTAGCGCTTCATGACTTGCTGGGACCCACAGTCATCTCTTCTCCTGTGCACAAACTTTGCTAGTTAAAGCCAACACTAACTAGCTGGTCAGTGAGCATCAGCAGCGCACCGTCGCAAGCAGCACAGCACAGCCTGGCACGGAGCCAGAGAGCCTGCAGGAGATCTGAATCCCCAGAGATTGGATGAGTATTCAACTTCAAAGCATTACAGCTCAAGAATTCAATTGTTATCCCAACCAGCTGATATCAATTTAACTCCTAAGAGTTATGTACTTGTTTTGAGTATCTAATGTAGAAGTTGTAACCAAGTTCAATTACGAAACGGTTTAAATGAATGATATACTGAACTTATGTCCTCTTGATATATGTAACTCTTTGAAACTGAATGAATATATATCTTTTGTATTCTGAAAACCGTCACGATAAGATCTGTTAGGTTTACATGCATATTTTATGTTTTAATAAATGTATCCTCGTGTATTAGTACCTGTGTGTGTGTGTGTGTGTGTTGTTTGAGTTATATCGCATGGTTGGATTCTAAGGCCATTAAAAGAATCAATTTCGTGATTTACGGCTACAATTAATAATTGTCCCCTTACATGCCCAAATTCTACGTTAGTATAGTGGCAAGTATCCCCGCCTGTCACGCGGGAGACCAGGGTTCGATTCCCCGACGGGGAGTAGAAAGCTTTTCTTTTACCTCCTTAGAGAAAGGACTGCCTTTCACTTCTCTGTTTTCTTTCACAGCGTCGTGCACCTTTTCATTGCTCTCGCTTTCAGAGCCTCCGCACGGCACACGACTCGACATCAGGAAGCACATTGAAATGAAAGCAGGAAGCGCTGCGACGTGCACTGTGCAGATCCCGCCACACTAAGAGGTGAGTGGTTCTGTTCGATTCACAAAGAACGCTTTGATAAGCGTCAAAGGCAAGTCATTCCGAGTTGGTTGTTTGTGTTTTCTGTTCAGACGCGAAATGCTGAAATGATCTCTCGGCTCCTCGGTTGTCATTTCTGCTCCGTAAAGAAATCACAGCACGCGTCGGCTTCCAGCACGGTGGGTCGGGACACGATGCCGGGGGTCGGAGAGAGTTATGTCTTCCTCGTTAGTATAGTGGTGATTATCCCCACCTGTCACGCGGGAGACTGGGGTACATCAGGACGCGCATTGGAGTGAAAGCAGGATGCGCTGCGACATGCACTGTGCAGATCCCGCCACACTAAGAGGTGAGTGGGTCTGTGCGATCACAGCGCTAGGCGAATCCCCAATCCCCTTTTGTGCGAGGTGACAAAAGAAGCCGGTCTGTTTCCGCCCGGTTTCGAACCAGGGACTTTTCGCGTGTGAGACAAACGTGATAACCACTACACTACGGAAACGGTAGCAAACCCTCCCCAGCGGCCCAGTGCTGAGCTTCGCCAATGCGATTCAGCTGCTTCCAGTGCCTTTTTTGGAGTGCGCTGATGGACCGTGCTCTCTCTCCAGAGACCAGCACGCCTGTCATGGACGGAGCAGGAAAAGCGGCGCCACATTCTACAGCCCTCTCCACGCAATCGACGATATCGGGCAACTAAAGTGGAGAAAATCGCCTCTCCAGAAAGTGCAAATATCATCTTGGAGAGTATAAGTCCTATTGCCAAAGGTCAGCCCTGTCTACCAGAGTAACCCTCCCACCTCCTGCAGCGATGATCAGCTCGTCTCACACGCGAGAAGTTTTGGTTGGAAACAAGCGCCCCCTCTTCTCGCGCGTTTTGCACGTTCGAGTGGTTTTAATGCGGCTCCTTCGTACACGGTGCTGATCTTTTGGAAAGCAGGAGGCAAAACTGACACGTTCCCATACCGGGAGTCAAACCCGGGCCGCCTGGGTGAAAACCAGGAATCCTAACCGCTAGACCATATGGGAGCACACAACCCCGCTATTCCGGGCATCATGCAAGCAAACTACATAAATATGAGAAAACACGCAAGAGAGTTGTCACTCAGAGTGTCGAAGGGTCGATGTATACTGGGGCTCAGTTGAAATGCAATGTCAGGACTTTTCCGAATTAGGTCACACGAAGAGAGCACAGCCTTTTCCGCCCTACCATGTGTGTATCGGTAACTCGCCGTGATCGTATAGTGGTCAGTACTTTGCGTTGTGGCCGCAACAACCCTGGTTCGAATCCGGGTCACGGCAGAATAGGGGCGTCTGCTTTTACTACTTGCGCAAATGAAGGCAAAAAAAAGCCAATCGATGTGAACGAACGGCGCTTTACAGAGGGGTACTGCCTGACTGGATCGTTGATGAACGACAGAGGCCACTCCGACCTCTTCTCGGTTTTCTTCAATGACTTACTAAGGATCTTCTTCACATTCGCCCATGCAGGGGAAGCCAGTTACACCAAAGCAAACGCAGGAAAGTGCCTTTCAAGCAGAGACCAGGAGGGACTTGTTTACACCGAGAGTGGTCGGAGAATGGAACAATGCGCCCAGCCCTGTTGCTGGAGCCGATTCTTGATGAGATCTTGGGCTCACTGGATGCTAATCTTTCTGTTGTTCTTGCAGGTCCTGCGCTGCTTTTGAGCCGACAGAGCTCGTTCTGGTCTGTCGGCACAGCCCAATTGCAAATGATCGGCTCCGCGTACAGAAGGAACGTGCGTTTGGTACAAGAGTGCATAAAGGCACCGGAAATACATTGGGAACAAATGACCGGTCGCTCAAGACCTCTGTGAAGTACAGGAGCGTGCAACAAGAACCGGGGACCTTTCGCGTGTTAGGCGAACGTGATAGCCGCTACACTACGGAAACCTGCAGGGACCACTGCTGGTGTCTCGCTTGCGTTTCGCGCTGAGAAAGGGAAGCGTCACTTTAGGCAGGGGGCGCTGGAGAGAGGAACAAAGGGCGCGATGAAACAAAATGCCAAAACCCGGGATCGAACCAGGGACCTTTAGATCTTCAGTCTAACGCTCTCCCAACTGAGCTATTTCGACAGTGCACAAAGCCCACAGCCACCTGCTCCAGCCTTCCTGTGTTGCGGCATGAGCGCACCAAGAGGAGCGGGAGAGTGTTGCAGGAACGTCACTCAGAAGGAAAGCCACCCAGCTGCGCCCTCTGAGCTCTGTCCAGCGCATCTTCCTCGCATGGACTCCTGCCTGCGACGGGCAGGAAACAATTAGCAAGAACAGAACAGCACCCCATGGGTGTCTCATGACCACACCTTAGGTTGTGACACATGCAGGTGTGAGGGGTTGCCGGGCTACTCTGGAGCAGAGCTTGGGCGGAGGGGGGGCGGGAAAGCAGACAAAGAGGTGACACCTCAAGGTCTGCACGATCACAGCTCTCCGCCGCCCCAGGCTTCCGCTCGATAAGCTACTGGACACACCCGCCCCTCCTCACACAGACCGTGGAAAAGCCCCCGAGTGGGAGGGCTCTCTCTTCCTCCCAGGAGCTCTTGGACGCACAGACAGAGCGCGGGGAGCCGCCGCCTGCAAACACGGCTCCAGGCAGGACTCCACTCCGCAGGAGCCGCAGAGCAGAGGAGATGGGGGCAGCTTAGCTCCTGTGCAGAGACCTGAGCTGTTGTTGCTGCGGACGCTGTCTTTTCTGTTCTCGGGGTAGGAGTGAATGTTGAGTTGCCCTTAGAAATGAAGCAGAGCACTTCAACGGCACGGGTGTGTGTGCGTGCGCCCTGGTGATTCTGGGAGACAGATCGAACCTGGGCTAAAAGAGAGGGGGCTTAGCCCTCTTCCATTTGCTAGTTCAGAGTTGTACAACCCATCTGTATCTGCTAGGCGGCGCAGTCGTCGTGCACAAAGAACGCTTTGAAAAGCGTCAAAAGCAAGTCATTCCGAGTTGGTCGTTTGTGTTTTCCGTTCAGACGCGAAATGCTGACATGATCTCTCGGCTCCTCGGTTGTCATTTCTGTTCCGTAAAGGAATCACAGCACGCGTCGCCTTCCAGCACGCTGGGTCGGGACACGATGCCGAGGATCGGCGAGTGTGGTGTCATCCTTGTTAGTATAGTGGCAAGTATCCCCGCCTGTCACGCGGGAGACCAGGGTTCGATTCCCTGACGGGGAGTAGAAAGCTTTTCTTTTACGTCCTTAGAGAAAGGACTGCCTTTCACTTCTCTGTTTTCTTTCACAGCGCCGTGCACCTTTTCATTGCTCTCGCTTTCAGAGCCTCCGCACGGCACACGACTCGACATCAGGAAGCACATTGAAGTGAAAGCAGGAAGCGCTGCGACATGCACTGTGCAGATCCCGCCACACTAAGAGGTGAGTGGGTCTGTTCGATGCACAAAGAACGCTTTGATAAGCGTCAAAGGCAAATCATTCCGAGTTGGTCGTTTGTGTTTTCTGTTCAGACGCGAAATGCTGAAATGATCTCTCGGCTCTTCGGTTGTCATTTCTGCTCCGTAAAGGAATCACAGCAGGCGTCGGCTTCCAGCACGGTGGGTCGGGACACGATGCCGGGGGTCGGAGAGAGCGATGTCTTCCTCGTTAGTATAGTGGTGATTATCCCCACCTGTCACGCGGGAGACTGGGGTACATCAGGACGCGCATTGAAGTGAAAGCAGGATGCGCTGCGACATGCACTGTGCAGATCCCGCCACACTAAGAGGTGAGTGGGTCTGTTCGATCACTGCGCTAGGCGAATCCCCAATCCCCTTTTGTGCGTGCTGACAAAGGAAGCCGGTCTGTTTCCGCCCGGTTTCGAACCGGGGACCTTTCGCGTGTGAGGCGAACGTGATAACCACTACACTACGGAAACGGTGGCAATCCCTGCCCAGCGGCCCAGCGCTGAGCTTCGCCAATGCGATTCAGCTGCTTCCAGTGCCTTTATTGGAGTGCGCTGATGGACCGTGCTCTCTCTCCAGAGACCAGCACGCCTGTCATGGACGGAGCAGGAAAGGCGGCGCCACATTCTACAGCCCTCTCCACGCAATCGACGAAATCGGGCTACTGAAGTGGAGAAAATCGCCTCTCCAGAAAGTGCAAATATCATCTTGGAGAGTATAAATCCTATTGCCGAAGGTCAGCCCTGTCTACCAGAGTAACCCTCCCACCTCCTGCAGGGATGATCAGCTCGTCTCACACGCGAGAAGTCTTCGGTTGGAAACAAGCGCCCCCTCTTCTCGCGTGTTTTGCACGTTCGAGTGGTTTTAATGCGGCTCCTTCGTACACGGTGCTGATCTTTTGGAAAGCAGGAGGCAAAACTGACAGGTTCCCATACCGGGAGTCGAACCCGGGCCGCCTGGGTGAAAACCAGGAATCCTAACCGCTAGACCATATGGGAGCACACACCCCTGCTGTTCCGGGCATCATGCAAGCAAACTACATAAATATGAGAAAACGCGCAAGAGAGTTGTCACTCAGAGTGTCGAAGGGTCGATGTATACTGGGGCTCAGTTGAAATGCAACGTCAGGACTTTTCCGAATTAGGTCACACGAAGAGAGCACAGCCTTTTCCGCCCTGCCACGTGGGTATCGGTAACTCGCCGTGATCGTATAGTGGTCAGTACTTTGCGTTGTGGCCGCAACAACCCCGGTTCGAATCCGGGTCACGGCAGAATAGGGGCGTCTGCTTTTTCTACTTGCGCGAATGAAGGCAAAAAAAAGCCAATCGATGTGAAGGAACGGCGCTTTACAGAGGAGTACTGCCTGACTGGATCGTTGATGAACGACAGAGGCCACTCTGACCTCTTCTCGGTTTTCTTCAATGACTTACTAAGGATCTTCTTCACATTCGCCCATGCAGGGGAAGCCAGTTACACCAAAGCAAACGCAGGAAAGTGCATTTCAAGCAGAGACCAGGAGGGACTTGTTTACACCGAGAGTGGTCGGAGAATGGAACAATGCGCCCAGCCCTGTTGCTGGAGCCGATTCTTGATGAGATCTTGGGCTCACTAAGAGGCCCCCGCTGGATGCTAATCTTTCTGTTGTTGTTGCAGGTCCTGCGCTGCTTTTGAGCCGACAGAGCTCGTCCTGGTCTGTCGGCACAGCCCAATTGCAAATGATCGGCTCCGCGTACAGAAGGAACGTGCGTTTGGTACAAGAGTGCATGAAGGCACCGGAAATACATTGGGAACAAATGACCGGTCGCTCAAGACCTCTGTGAAGTACAGGAGCGTGCAAAAAGAGGCTGTTTCCGCCCAGTCTCGAACCGGGGACCTTTCGCGTGTTAGGCGAACGTGATAGCCGCTACACTACGGAAACCTGCAGGGACCGCTGCTGGTGTCTCGCTTGCGTTTCGGGCTGAGAAAGGGAAGCGTCACTTTAGGCAGGGGGCACTGGAGAGAGGAACAAAGGGCGCGATGAAACAAAATACCGAAACCCATGATCAAACCAGGGACCTTTAGATCTTCAGTCGAACGCTCACCCAACGGAGTTATTTCGGCTTTGCGCATCGCCCCCAGCCACCTGCTCCAGCCTTCCTGTGTTGTGGCAGGAGCGCACCAAGAGGAGCGGGAGAGTGTTCACAGCGCTAGGTGAATCCCCAAAGAGTGCGTGCCAACAAACGAAACTGGCCTGTTTCCACCCGGTTTCAAACCAGGTATCTTTCACGTATGAAGCAAACGTGATAACCACTACGGAAACGGTGGGAAAACAAGCCCACCGTCAGTGAGTATTCAACTTCACTGCATTACTGCTTGAGAAATCAATTGTTATCCCAACCAGTTGATATCAATTTATTTCCTTAGGGTTATGTCCTTGTTTTGAGTATCTAATGTAGAAGTTGTAAACAAGTTCAATTACGAAACGGTCTAAATGAATGATATACCGAACGTATGTCCTCTTGATATGTGTAACTCTTTGTAACTGAATGAATTTATATCTTTTGTATTCTGATAACCCTTACGATAAGATCTGTTTGGTTTACATGCATATTCTATATATTAATAAATGTATCCTCGTGTATTAGTACCTGTGTATGCGTTGTTTGAGTTATATCGCATGGTTGGATTCTAAGACCAATAAAAGAATCAATTTTGTGATTTACTGCCACAACTAATAATTGTCCCAGTAAATGCACAACCCCCTACAGAACTGGTGCCTCGTGAGAGCACACTACAACAGTGTGTGATCTCCTGTCCCAGCCTGAGGAGCAGACAGCGAGCCTGTCTCTCAATAATAATAATCAAGTGGGGGATCTCCTGTCCCAGCCTGGGGAACACTGAGCCTATCTCTCAATACTAATAATACAGTGTGTGATTCCCTGCCCCAGCCAATGGAACAGACAGTGACCATGTCTCTCAATAATAATAATACAGTTTGTGACCTCCTGTCCCAGCTTGGGGGAAAGTGAGCCAGACTCTCAATAATAATAATACAGTGTGATCTACTGTCCCAGGCTGAGGAACAGTGAGTTTATCTGTCAATAATAATAATACAGTGTGATCTCCTGTCCCAGCCTGAGGAACAGTGAGCTTGTCTCAATAATAATAATACAGTGTGATCTCCTGTCCCAGCCTGAGGAACTGTGAGCCTGTCTCTCAATAATAATAATACAGTGTGTGATCTCCTGTCCCAGCCTCAGGAACAGACAGCGAACCTGTCTCTCAATAATAATCATAATACAGTGTGTGACCTCCTGTCCCAGCCTGAGGAACAGACAGTGAGCATGTCTCTCAACAATAATATGAATAAACTGTGTGACTTCCTGTCCCAGCCTGAGGAACAGACAGTGAGCCTGTCTCTCAATAATAATAATACAGTGTGTGATCTCCTGTCCCAGCCTGAGGAACAGACAGTGAGCATGTCTCTCAACAATAATATGAATAAACTGTGTGATCTCCTGTCCCAGCCTGAGGAACAGACAGTGAGCCTGTCTATCAATAATAATAATACAGTGTGTGACTTCCTGTCCCAGCCTGAGGAACAGACAGTGAGCCTGTCTCTCAATAATAATAATACAGTGTGTGACCTCCTGTCCCAGCCTGAGGAACAGACAGTGAGCCCGTCTCTCAATAATAATAATACAGTGTGTGATCTCCTGTCCCAACCTGAGGAACACACAGGAGTGAGCCAGTCTCTCAATAATAATAAAGCAGATTATGATCTCCTGTAACAGCCTAAGGAACAGTCAGGAAAGAGCAGGTCTCTCGATAATAATAATACAGTGTGTGATCTCCTGTCCCAGCCTGAGGAACAGACAGTGAGCTTGTCTCTCAATAATAATAATTCAGTGTGTGACTTCCTGTCCCAGCCTGAGGAAAAGACAGTAAGCCTGTCTCTCAATAATAATAATACAGTGTGTCATCTCCTGTCCAAGCCTGAGGAACAGTGAGCTTGTCTCTCAAGAATAATAATACAGTGTGATCTCCTGTCCCAGCTTGAGGAACAGAGGGCCTGTCTCTCAATAATAATAATACAGTGTGTGATTTCCTGTCCCAGCCTGAGGAACAGACAGTGAACCTGTCTCTCAATAATAATAATACAGTGTGTGATCTCCTGTCCCAGCCTGAGGAACAGACAGTGAGCCTGTCTCTCAATAATAATAATACAGTGTGTGATTTCCTGTCCCAGCCTGAGGAACAGACAGTGAACCTGTCTCTCAATAATAATAATACAGTGTGTGATCTCCTGTCCCAGCCTGAGGAACAGACAGTGAACCTGTCTCTCAATAATAATAATCCAGTGTGGAATGTCCTGTCCCAGTCTGAGGAACAAACAGTGAGCCTGTCTCTCAATAATAATAATACAGTGCGTGATCTCCTGTACTAGCCTGAGGAACAGACAGCGAGCCTTTCTCTCAATAATAATAATACAGTGTGTGACCTCCTGTCCCAGACTGGGGAACAGTGAGCCAGACTCTCAATAATAATAATACAGTGTGATCTACTGTCCCAGCCTGAGGAACACAGAGGCTATCTCTCAATACTAATAATACAGTGTGTGATATCCTGCCCCAGCCTGAGGAACAGACAGTGAGCCTGTCTCTCAATAATAATAATACAGTGTGATCTACTGTCCCAGCCTGAGGAACAGACAGTGAGCCTGTATCTCAATAATAATAATACAGTGCGTGATCTCCTGTACTAGCCTGAGGAACAGACATCGAGCCTTTCTCTCACTAATAACAATACCTTGTGTGACCTCCTGTCCCAGACTGGGGAACAGTGAGCCAGACTCTCAATAATAATAATACAGTGTGATCTACTGTCCCAGCCTGAGGAACAGTGAGTTTATCTGTCAATAATAATAATACAGTGTGATCTTCTGTACCAACCTGAGGAACAGTGAGCTTGTCTCTCAATAATAATAATACAGTGTGATCTCCTGTCCCAGCCTGAGGAACAGAGGGCCTGTCTCTCAATAATAATAATACAGTGTGTGATCTCCTGTCCCAGCCTGAGGAACAGACAGTGAACCTGTCTCTCAATAATAATAATACAGTGTGTGATCTCCTGTCCCAGTCTGAGGAACAAACAGTGAGCATGTCTCTCAATAATAATAGAACAGTGTGTGATCTCCAGTCCCAGCAAGAGGAACAGACAGTGAGTCTGTATCTCAATAATAATAATACAGTGTGTGATCTCCAGTCCCAGCCTGGGGAACACTGAGCCTGTCTCTCAATACTAATAATACAGTGTGTCATTTCCTGTCCCAGCTAGAGGAACAGACAGTGAGCATGTCTCTCAACAATAATATTAATAAACCGTGTGATCTCCTGTCCCAGTCTGAGCAACAGACAGTGAGCCTGTCTCTCAATAATAATAATACAGAGTGTGATCTCCTGTCCCAGCATAAGGAACAGAGTGAGCCTGTCTCTCAGTAATAATACAGTGTGTGATCTCCTGTCCCAGTCTGGGGAATTGAAAGTGAGCCTGTCTCTCAGTAATAATAATATAGTGTGTGATCCACTGTCCCAGCCTGAGGAACAGACAGTCAGCCCGTCTCTCAATAATAATAATACAGTGTGTGATCTCCTGTCCCAACCTGAGGAACAGACAGGAGTGAGCCAGTCTCTCAATAATAAGAGAGCAGATTATGATCTGCTGTCCCAGCCTAAGGAACAATCAGGTGTAGTGTGCTCTCTGAAGGCACCAGTTCTGTAGGGTTTGGGCATTTACTGGGACAATTATTAATTGTAGCTGTAAATCACAAAATTGATTCTTTTGATGGCTTTAGAATCCAACCATGCGATATAATTTAAACAACGCACACACTCAGGTACTAATACACGAGGATACATTTATTAATACATAGAATATGCATATAAACCTAACAGATCTTATCGAGAGGGTTATCAGAATACAAAAGGTATATATTCAGTCAGTTACCAAGAGTTACATATATCAAGAGAACATACGTTCGGTGTATCATTCATTTAGACCATTTCATAAAGTGAACTTGGTTACAACTTCTACATTAGATACTGAAAACAAGTACATAACTCTTAGGAATAAAATTGATATCAACTGGTTGGGGTAACAATTGAATTCTCGAGCTGTAATGCATTGAGTTGAATACTCATCCAATCTCTGGGGATTCAGATCTCCTGCGGGCTCAAAGAAACAGTTGCAGGCTTCTAAACTGTCCAATCCGTGCTCTCTGGCTCCGTGCCAGGCTGTGCTGTGCGGCTTGCGACAGTGCGCTGCTGATGCTCACTAACCGGCTAGTTAGTGTTGGCTTTAACTTGCAAAGTTTGCGCACAAGAGAAAAGATGACTGTGGGTCCCAGCAGGTCAGGAAGAGGACCAGTTCGTTCCTGATGAAGAGATAGTTCTGAATAGTGATTCACCTGTCCACAGTTCCGACCTGTTCACGAGGCTTGCTGCTGGTGCTAACCTCGGGTGGATCCTCTGGTTACTCTCTGGCAACCTCCGCTCTAGACTCTTAGAACAGAGTAAAGTTCTGGCACTCGGACACACTGGCCGTTCCGTGGTTGTCCGGGCTGAGTCTCAGGATGGTCAGGAGGCGCGCTGCGAGAATGTCCTGCCTTTGGGAGCCTTCTGTTCCTGGGCCGCCCTGCCCTGGAATTCTCCTTTGAATTCCCTTTAAAATTGTCCGAAATAGTCTCTCAGGCCCTCTGTGTTGCCTGTTTTTACCTGGAGGAACTTCAGCTCGTTCATTGGCAGAAAGTTCCATGGGCATCAGAGTCCCACGTGCGTTACTCGGCCCTACCGGTCCCTGATTGGTTGATCAAGGTGGGATATGAGTCACTTACTCCTGACACCTAGGAATGCAGTCCAGATGTCCATCTGGCACTCCCTAGACAGATAGGCGCCAATGGATGACCATTGATCATGATAGCCAGGCTTAGCTAAGTGCATCCCCATTTGGGAGCTGTCCCTTATCAAAAGAAAACATCTTTAAATCAGCCTGCATGAATAGTTTCTCTGTGGCTGCACCACAGAGATGAAGAGGGAGATGGGGCATCATTTGGGAAAGCACAGCAACACTTAATTCTGTCTTATTAATAAGCATTGCCATTACATATCCCCCCTTTTTGAAGGTCACGAGGTCCTGAGGCATTGTTGCCTTCAAAACAAAACAGAGTTAAGTGATGTCCCTTGTCATTAGGACATTAACCTTAAATCTCCACATTACTCCTCGAGAATTCATACAGGAACCAGCATTGGGAACAAACAGGATGAATAACATCTGGAGTATGTATAAACACGGTAGGAGACATCGTCTCATTCTAGGCATTACACATCAGGAAGTTCACTGTCAATATCTGATACCTCTGTAGGCAGAAATTTGGGAAGAAGTAACTTCCTTTCTTTTGACATGGTACCTTTGACTCATTCATGCTACCCGGAGTACATCTTGATGTAAGAGTACAGCATTCAGAGTACATCCAGTTATGATCCAGCTACCTGGCAGTAGTGTTACAATAACAACAGTTCCTGTTCCCAGCCCCCCGGTAAACCACGACACCTGTGTTGGGTATCTGCCAGGGTGGGTTGGAGGTTTGTTCCATTAAAGCAAACTAACTACCTGTACCTCTTCAGGGCTTACTGTTTCTTGGATTTCTATCCAATTCAATAGTGTGGCACCTGAAGGCATCCGCGACCTCAAGTTTGGTCTTATGTTGTCTGGTTCCAGACCGTACAGTGTTAAGTTACCAAGCTGTACTATGGCCTCCTTGGGAACTTGCAGGAGACTGTTGGTTAGTTAGCTGCATTGTGGTAGCTGTATCATGCCTGTCACAAGTCATGGTGACAGTTAAATGTGGTGTGCTGACCAGCCATTTACTTCCCACCTGCTCTTCATGGGGTTCATTAACCTCCCTCTGCCCATTAGTAGCTTTACACCCTTCATTGGTGAATCATTTAGACACAGCCAATGGATAGCTTTGGTAGCTATACCCATCTCAAGATTTGGAACCGAATTCAATCTTGGATTGCCTTCTAGGTGAGCTATGAGCGATGGGGAGGTTAATGTCACATACTCCTCTACTGAGTGGAATCAAGTGGGTTGGGAATTGTGCCATGGCTAGACTGGCTACAGTGGCACTAATCTCCCTTAACAGGTCTTGTGTCAACATTCTGGCCAGTTGCACACAAGCATAAACCCACTGTATAACACCAACAATCATGTCCACTGGTTGGGGAATAAGGTTTAACCCTGTTGCATAGGCAGTTGCCTGTAGGGTTTTCCCTAAGCTTTCCAACTTTTGCTGCTGTTAATACCGTCTGTCACTACCCTCGGGCATCTCTGACACCTGCCTTCTTGGGGCAGTCAGGGTGAGAGTGCCAGTAGCAAACAAACCTACCAGAAATAGCAAATACACAACAGTGGTGGCAGCAATCAGTCCTCCCAAAAGTCTTTTAGGGTGGCTAATCCCAGTCATCTCCTTCTGAGTGACTGTCACCTTTCTAAGCTGGCGCAGCATGTACATGGTGTCTTTCTCAGTATGCCGTGTGGCATCCTGGACACCAACATCCTGGAAATCTGGGGGGATCTGACGCAGCTGCTGATGCTGCTCCTCCATTTCCAGGGCATCTGCTTTTTCGATTTGTTCATTGTTCATGCCTGTGCTCTAGGAACCCTGCAGGGGGCAGTGCAGCTGTGGAGCATGCCTGACCCTCGGCTGAGTGGTCATCTGGAGCACCTGAGTGATCTGGGATTGTTACCTCATTCTCACTGTTCAAGTAAACCCTGCACACTTCCTGATTGAGGAATCCCTCTATCGGCATGTTTACAATCGTTCGCTGGGTGTGGGTGTAGGACACCTGCTCGCTCCCCCCTTCCCTAGCTAGGGGTTCAGGAAGCTTCCCCAGCACTGGGATAGCTAGTTCACTGTCTTTGAACTTACTATCACCCACCAGGCCCATGTCAGTGCAGGCGGGGATTCTGACACCCCTCTTTGCGATGTCCTGCACTGGCAGGCGGGTGGCTTGACCATCCAGCTCCAATCTGGCTGAACCACTGTTGGTCAGACTCAGACTGACAGACTGAGCTGGTGGCTGTAAGAAAACCGGCTCGGCTTTCATTCCCTGTCCCTTCCGGGGGACTGGGTGTGTTGGAAACACTGCCGTTGAGGCAGGAACAATCAGGTCAATCTCACTCACTACCTGGTAGTTGTGAGAAATAATGTTACCTGACTGCAGGTTCCCTGGGTCACAGCAGAGGGAATCGGCATCTGGGATCAGGTGTGTCCACAGCGCAGTAGTCTCAGCGTCCAGCTGGACCTCCTCTCTAACCTGTGAATGTTGCACCAGGGGCACCTGGCGGTGGCCCTGTGACAGCTGCTCAAGCACATCCTCACTAATAGAGGACCTCTCAGGGCTAAGGGTGAGGGCTACATCACCAACCTGCTCTCCTGCCATCTGGATCCCTTCCACCACTGCACGGTGGTGGTCCTGACCCCTCTTGGGTGCCAGGGTGCACAGGGAAAGCTCCTTTTCATCGCCAGGTGGGGAGATCTGCTCCTCTTTAGGGATGTAAAAGGGGTGTGCTTTACCTGGTGGATCAGGCGGCTGCTTGGAGCACCGCTCCTGTGGCATGGAGGCTGTTGTGACCTCAGCCGGGACATGACTTCCCTGTATATCCGGGGAACAAGAAAATATTTTTATTTCTTGTCCAGAGGGAACAGAAGGAATCTCCACAAAGGCTTCTGTGTTCAGTGGGCACTGTGTGAGCACAGTCTGCCTCTTGGCCCCCCTTTCCTTCTGTACAAAAGGCTTAGGAGCCTTGACCTGTTTCCACACCTTGCCTTTCTGGTGATCCACCAAAGGTTCATCTCTGAGTCGCATGCCCTTTTCTTTTTCTACCCGTTTGAGCTTGCTGTATGACATCAAACACCTTTCAACCTCAGTGTCAATCAATGTCTCACTGTGTAAGACATCTCCCATGGCAGCCTTGAGGTAAAAGCTTCCTGCTTTTCCTCTCTGTTTTACTGCCTGCTCTGTGACTTCAGGGGTGGAGTAAGCTCTCGCTTGCGAGTGGCTGACCTCATCCAGGCAGGAACCCTTCCGCTCAATCAGATAGACTGAGGGGGGGAGAGGGGGCGGGTCTCCGCCTCCTCCAGTGGAGAGTATCAGCTCATTCACGCTTCTGGCAGCCTTGGGGAGCGGTTGTCTCTGTCCTAATAAAACTTGTTCAAGCCTGGCCAGGCGGGCGGCTACTGAATCCTTTTGTTCAGCTTTATCTAGCCCTTTCCCTTCCCCGGTGTTCTCATGGCACTTAGGACGCTGGGTGCGGTCCTGTGTGCCTGCTTTGGAACGGGGCTTAGCCAGCTCAGGAGCCTGTGCTCCTTCGAGCAGGGGGGAATTAACCCTGCTGGCTCTGACGGCGAACACAGTCGCTTTAGCACCTTTTTGCTCAAAGCGACTTTGGACATCATACTCCCAGGCTTTCTGCACTAATCTCTTAATATCGGTCATTTTCATGGTCTGTGCATCTGTATGCATTAAGATCATCTTTCTGACTGACGGGTGGAGATTCGCAATGAATAAACCCTTGAAATGTGTGTTCTCTTCACAACCCTCATCATTTGCCCTGCAAAATAAGTTCGTCTAAGTCTCTCCTAATATTCGCGAGGGGACTATGCTCTCTCGTGCTTAATGTTAAGGGCGGCGGCTATCGCGGCAGTCGGGTCAATAAACGCACTGTATTCTCGGATAAGTGCTTGACACAGCTCTTCAAAGTCATCACAGACGTTCTTCATCTGCCTAGCCATCCACTCATGTACAGCTCTGCTGCTAGTTTTCCTGACCAGAAACACTTTCTCCTGTTCTGTGGCGTTTGGCAGGTACTGCAGGGTATACCTGAGGTCTTGAATATACCTCTCGATATTATTCTCTGACACTGCAGGTCAAATCTCTCCATGTCCTTCGCTAGCTCTCTCAGAGAATGGAGGTTTATTCTCCTAGCTTCTCCGCTGACGGAGATATGACGGAGATCGTGGTCAGACCTGTCGCTGCTAGAGAGAGTGCTTAATAGCGACTCGAATTCAGACCTTTTAGCAACCATCGTTAAACTTAAAGAGTATTACTTTTAAGTACGAAATCACAGTTCTACCACAGAAAACCACAAGATCAAGTATGCAATCAACCCGGTAGATCGCAAAAGATCACAAAACAATCAAGCACTGCTTAAAGAGCAAGGGGAACTTTTTTCCTTTCGGCTTTCAGCACACTGTATTGTCGCGTATGAAACCCGCGGCGTTTTATATTGAATTATTCCGCTTGGTTGACTCATTTTAGTCTTACCATAGCCCAGGTATGACTGAAATGAGTCCAGGGATGCCAATAAATGTAGTGTGCTCTCTGAAGGCACCAGTTCTGTAGGGTTTGGGCATGTACGGGGACATTTATTAATTGTAGCCGTAAATCACAAAATGATTCTTTTGATGGCCTTAGAATCCAACCATGCGATATAACTCAAACAACGCACACACCCACGGGTACTAATACACGAGGATACATTTATTAATACATAAAATATGCATATAAACCTAACAGATCTTATCGAGAGGGTTATCAGAATACAAAAGGTATATATACAATCAGTTACAAAGAGTTACATATGTCAAGAGGACATACGTTCAGTATATCATTCATTTAGATCGTTTCATAAAGTGAACTTGGTTACAACTTCTACATTAGATACTGAAAACAAGTACATAACTCTTAGGAATTAAATTGATATCAACTGGATGGGATAACAATTGAATTCTCAAGCTGTAATGCATTGAAGTTGAATACTCATCCAATCTCTGGGGATTCAGATCTCCTGCGGGCTCTCTGGCTCCGTGCCAGGCTGTGCTGTGCTGCAGATGATCACTGACCGGCTAGTTAGTGTTGGCTTTAACTAGCAAAGTTTGTGCACAGGAGAAAAGATGACTGTGGGTCCCAGCAAGTCAGGAAGAGGACCGGTTCATTCCTGATGAAGCGCTAGTTCTGAATAGTGATTCAGCTGTCCACAGTTCCGACCTGTTCACAAGGCTTGCTGCTGGTGCTTACCTCAGGTGGATCCTCTGGTTACTCTCTGGCAACCTCCGCTCTAGACTCTTAGAACAAAAGAAAGTTCTGGCACTCGGACACACTGGCCGTTCCGTGGTTGTCCGGGCTGAGTCTTAGGATGGTCAGGAGGCGCGCTGCGAGAATGTCCTGCCCTTGGGAGCCTTTTGGTCCTGGGCCGTCCTGCCCTGGAATTCTCCTTTGAATTCCCTTTAGAAAAGTCCAGGAAATAGTCTCTCAGGCCCTCTGTGTTGCCTGTTTTTACCTGGAGGAACTTCAGCTCGTTCATTGGCTGAAAGTTCCATGGGCATCAGAGTCCCACGTGGGTTACTCGGCCCTACCAGTCCCTGATTGGTTGATCAAGTTGAGATGTGAGTCACTTACTCCTGACACTTAGGAATGCAGTCCAGATGTCCATCTGGCACACCCCAGACAGATAGGCGCCAATGGATGACCATTGATCATGATAGCTAAGCTTAGCTAAGTGCATCCCCATTTGGGAGCTGTCCCTTATCAAAAGAAAACATCTTTAAATGAGCCTGCATGAATAGTTTCTCTGTGGCTGCACCACAGAGATGAACAGAGAGATGGGGCCTCATTAGAAAAAGCACAGCAACACTTAATTCTGTCTTATTAACAACCATTGCCGCTACAAGTGAAAGGCTGAAGTGAAATAGAGCGGGGACGAAGGCAGTGAAGAGAGAGAACGTGGGAAGAAGAGAAAAACGCAAGGGAAAAAAAGCAGCGTCGTAAAAGAGGTGACGGAGCTGTCCTCTCTATAAGAAGGGTGCCAGCGAGCCTTGCGCTGGCTTACGGCCACACCCCCTTGAGCACGCCTGATCTTGTCTGATTTCGGAAGCTAAACAGGGATGGGCCTGGTTAGTACTTGGATGGGAGACCGCCTGGAAATACCAGGTGCTGTAAGCTTTTAAGCACAGGAGGCGCCCTATCCCCGCTCGCTCACTCATTCCCCTGTTCACACGAGCAGTGCGGCTTTTCCGTCTGTTTATTTGTCAGCTTTGGCGAGACACGGGTGCTTGTGTATTAGCGTGAGCGTTTTTTATTCTGATCATGAACAGTTTTACAAGTCCGCAAAGGATCGAGGAAAGGTTTATCGCCAGCTGAAAAGAGACACAGCGCTTCGGCTGTGGAGACTTGTTCGGCTGGCGTTCGGGGAGTCGCGTTTTTCAGAATTGTATTGAGATCGTTTTCCACAGAGCTCAGATGTCAAAGCAAAGCAGCAGCTCTCCACAGCGATCCTCTATAGCGCCCTTTCTCCCGCAGCTCCGTCCTCATTGGAAGGAAGCAAGAGTGAAAGGCTGAAGTGAAATAGAGCAGGGACGAAGGCAGTGAAGAGAGAGAACGTGGGAAGAAGAGAAAAACGCAAGGGAAAAAAAGCAGCGTCGTAAAAGAGGTGACGGAGCTGTCCTCTCTATAAGAAGGGTGCCAGCGAGCCTTGCGCTGGCTTACGGCCACACCCCCTTGAGCACGCCTGATCTTGTCTGATCTGGGAAGCTAAACAGGGATGGGCCTGGTTAGTACTTGGATGGGAGACCGCCTGGGAATACCAGGTGCTGTAAGCCTTTAATTGCAGGAGGCACCCTATCTTCGCTCACTCGCTCATTCTCCTTTTCACACGTGCAGTGCGGCTTTTTGGCTTTTTATTTGTCAGCTTTGGTGAGACACAGGTGCTTGTGTATTAGCATGAGCGTTTTTTATTCTCATCATGAACCTTATATACTGTATCTCTACATCCCATAACCTTTAACGGCAGGTGCCTGGGTGTGGACATGTTGTGATGTAATATTTAATTTAAAAGTAAACATTTTAGTAAAGTCTGTTATATTGTTAAAATCTATAAGCGTTATAAATATCAATTTTTGCTCGTGCTTATAATTTATCACTGCTAAATGTGTCTTATTCAATTATTTAAACACTTTTATGACCTATCCACTAAAATATAAAGACCTGCCCTACAACGCTCTTCTCAAAAGATAAAATAAGTTTTACATTTTTTGATTCAATGTAATTTATTTTCTAGAGAAACACACATCATTTGAGACTTGTGTTGCATGTTAATATTTTTAAGGTTTAAAGACTTTACGTTCACGGTACGTGGAAAATCATTTCAAACTTTTGAAAAGTTGTTGAGAATTTGTCATTGAAATAAGCTTACATATTTTAATTCAACGTGATTACTTTTCACTCTCGATAAAACACGTGTGATTTTGGGGCGGGGGGATATGGTGGGGTGTTCTAAAACATCACAACCATTTGAAAAATGTCTTGAGCTATGTAGGCATGGTTACAAATTTGGAGTTTATGCTTAAATTAGCCGACTTGCCGGTTTTGAAGTGTGACACCTGAGCTGTCAGGCCCCGATTTTGACTGCTGCGAAGATGGCTTCTTTGAGTAGTGAATCATCGGATTCCTCTGCTTTGCAAACTGAAGAAGTAGGTTGCTAAAATATTTTTTCTGATAGTAGAATTGTCGTTTCAATCTGCGTTTAGCGTATTTCGTTTTCAACACTTTGTCTTCTTTTTAGCAAAAGCTGACCCAGCACTCAGTGGTGTGTGACAGTGGCTGTCATGTGAACTCTGATGGTGATTCAGGTGTTGGGGGTCTGTCAACGACTGATGAAGAGTTGCTACAAATGGTAAATATTAAACCACAACAAGTTCGAAGCAAACGAAGAACTCTAACACAAAAGAGGCATTACAATTTAAATATTTTAGGTAAAAAGCATGCCTATTTATTTTGTTAAGCCTTCCTTTTCTTTTTTCCTTTAATAGAATAACGAAGAGGTCGACGCATCAATCTTCAAACTACCATCAAGCTTGAATGTTTCGTGTCTGTTCATGTGTGTTCGCCAAAATGTGATTAATGATGATGTTCAACCTAGTTTAGCTAACGATGGCTCTAATGAGCCCGATGCTATGGATCAGATTGTAAAGTCGGTGGTATGTTGCACCTTCAACCATTGTTTAAAGGGGGTTGTGGTTGATGAATGCGCGGCCTGTTTGATTAATCATCCAGGTCAACGGGGTCACACATGCCTGGTTGTCGGGTGCGCGGATGGGTACTGTGGTGTCTCCGGGGGAAAGTTTATGTAAATGAAAGTAGTACTCACACCACACTTTTCTTTCCTGAGTTTCGTGGCGTTTCTTCCTCCAACTATCTTCCAAATACAGTCCGTAATCCGTTTCCTTAATCCTGATCCGATCCGAGTTCCAAAAGTCCGTAATAAAGCCAATCCGCGATGTATCCTTATCCAGTGTCCGTAATCCAAAAACCATAAACCTTTTCTCCTTTCAGTAGTCCGTTATTCTTTAGCCCGATCTTTAACATACACCTCTTTCCTCTCTTTTCCTCCAAACCGCATTCACCTTATCGGCTTCCGCCCTGTTCACTGCCTCCAGGGCACTTATATTTCGGTTCCTGATGCGGCTCAGCTGTGTCTCATTGTTTCTCAGGGTAGACCCTTTCCATTTACCGGTCAGCTGATTCTTTTTGGCAGCCATTTTGCTAAGGTCCATATCTAGTATTTTAAGTAGGTCATTCTGAAAATACCTGTTATGAATGACCCTTCCCCTGGTCATGTTACAGTACAAAGATGTGTTGTTTGCCGCATTAGAAATTTATAAGCGTCTCAGTTTAGCCCGAATTTTATCGGCTGTTCTGTACATCGCCAGTGGCCTGGGTGCCTATACTTTTACAGATGATACTGAGCGGAGTATAAAGCACTTGCTGAGAAAAATAATTGACGACCGCTCGCCATATGAGTATGTACGCTCCTTACTTGTAAAGGTAGATGGAAAAATACTACACGTGACTTTTGGTGCGTTGCAAAACTTATTTTATACTTATTTATACATATTTTTACAGAAAAGAAAAAAGATCTATGTAAAACCAGGGCTGTGAAATACTCGCAATGTGAATAGAGCTTTCACTCTGTTTTATAGACACAGGTGTGCCATCGTGAGAAGAATGAAAAATTTCGAATGTATACGTAAGAATTCTTACAAAAAGTGCTTTACACTCTTCTTTCTGCAAAGCTTGAAATGAAAATCAATTAACTGAATACTAATGTCCTTGAATTTGTTAAAGAGATAGATGTGCATGTAAAGAACATGAGTGAAATTACTGCGATTCTGATGTTTTCAGATCAGAAACTGAAGCCTGGCGGATTCAGCGGTGTGTATTCCAAAATACAACGTATTTTACATAGAACCTGTGGTAACACCGTCCCTCTGATCACTCAGGCTAATTTATTTGCTCTGTTAGGGTCGCCCAGTTCGGTGTTCACGGCTATAGAAATGGCGAGAGAAAGGGCGTTATGAATGCTTTTTCAGATGCTGCTGAGTTTCTGAACAATGTTGGGGCGATAGCTACAACTAATTTTCTGCACCAACATTTAATTGGCGATTGCAAGCAGTAGTCTGTAATGTGTGTGAAAAGTTTAAAAGTGTATACTGGGATGTTTCTGTAATTTAAAACCTACTGATGAAATAAAGTGGTTCACATTTCACATGCTATTTGTCCTGCGAGTTCTTTCTGTGACACTTTACTCAGTCAGTCAGTCAGTGTGTGTGTGTGTGTGTGTGTGTGTGTGTGTGTGTGTGTGTGTGTGTGTGCTCACATCCCGGAAACTCGCGGCCCTCACCAGACTTCCCACACCGCCGATTCCCTAGGGTTATAATAGATTGCATTCAAACCTGCAGCAGACATTATCACCTTCCATCCCTCATCGCTAATACGCGCTTTCACACACTTATTTATAAATCGAAGGGGATGCGGTGGTGGGCATTTGGACCCTGAGGCCTGGGGCTGCTCAGGGTGGAAGGCGGGACAACAACACTCATTATGACACACCATTGGCTCTGGAGGGGGCGGGACATCCACCCATAACATTGCACCATTGGCCGATAAGGGGGCAGGACATCTGCCCATGGCGGCCTCCCATTGGCTGAAAAAGGGGGCGTGGTACCTGTCAAAATGATTGATGAAAGGTGTCGCTTTATTCTACTCCCGGGCCAAAAACAGCCCTCGGATCATCAACTCAATCAGGAACTCCCAGTCTCACAACTGCATTCCCTCGGTGCTTCCCTACCACCCTAACCCAATTTCTATCCCCAGGACCATCATTAACAATGACTACATTTTACAGGACGATCCCTCCATTGGTACTCTTTTTTCCGACCGCCCAATCATCTCTTATCGCTGACCACCACATAAGCTTCTTGTTCACAGCTCCCTCGCACTCAGCACCTTCCCCTGCAATAGCACTCGCTGCATCACTTGCAAATACATATCTACCGACATTCAGGGCATCACAGGACAATTCCGGATAACCCTGACAACATCCTCTATCTCATTTACTGTATCTCTTGCAAAAAATGCCCAGCTATCTACATTTGGGAAACCGAAAGGAGACCAGGAGAACACTTCAGAGAACATATTAGGGCTGGGAAGGTTAAAGATTTCTCCAAGCCCATAGTTTTTCTTTTCACCTCAAATAGCCAGGATCTCTCAATGACTGATTTATTTTAAAATAATCTTCTCTATTCTCTTGCAGGTTTTGACTTCACACCTTTCTTCACCTCTCTCCATTTAGCACTTCCTGAGTGGCCTCTCTGCTGCTCCTGCCTCCTCCCCTCTCCCAGCTTTTGTTCTTCTGTGCCATTTAATCTTTGTAATCTGCCCCGTCTTTCTCACACCTGAAGAAGGCTTCACAGCCGAAACATTGAGTTTTCTCTCTTCTCTTTTCAGTATGGAATAAACCTATTACTTGTTCCTTTGCAGACTACACATGCTGACATAGTGTAGTTCAGGTGGGTAGCTGCTTCAATATACATTTGTAAATTTCACCTCTGACGGCCACGACCACTCTAATCTCTCCGTCTGTGTTCTCAAAGACGGTTTTCCAAACTCATACATCAGAAAGACCACCGAAACTAAAATTATTCTGCAGCTAGGATCACACCTTCTCCCTTCCCTTAACGACAGACTACTGTTCTTTTAAACTTTCTCCATTCATTGGAAGTTTCATTTCACACCTCTCTGCACCCATTCTGACTTCACACCTCTTGATTGGCCTCTCTTTCTGTCCCCTGCTCCCGCCTCTCACTCCTCCTCCCTCCCAACCTTTGTTCTCCCGCTACTTTACCTTTCCCCACTGCCCTGTCTCTCTCACACCTGAAGAAGGCTCCACGGCCGAAACGTTGTGTTCTCTTTCTTCTTTTTTTCAGCATGGAATAAACCTATTACTTGTTCCTTTACATTTGTAAATGTCAATTTAAAACTGTAAAAATAGTAGGATTGTAACTCCACTTTAAAACGTGGCAAGAAATAGACACATGGCAGGCTACACCCTGGAAAGGACACCAGTCCATCCCAGGGCAAAGATATAAAAAATAAACATATAGGCAGCACATATCAAGCCTTACAAGAAATCATTAACAGCCTCAACACACACCACCGGTCCATTAAACTCAAATACACCAAGCATGGTAGCCTGATAGACTTCCTAGACACCACCACATACAAGGTTTCTTCCTTCAACAACACAGACAAACTGGACATCAAGGTATTTTTTAAAGACACATTCACACGGCTTACTGCACAAGGATAGCTTCCACCCAAAACATACTTTAAAAGGACTGGTAAAATCACAACTCCTACACTTCCACAAAATCTGTACACAACAAGACTTTGAGGAGGCCAAATACACACTCTTCCAAGCTTTATGCCAGAGAAGATACACACAAAGTTTCCTCAAAAATGTGGCACAAACATTTCTAAATAGAAAAACTCCAGATGACAGAAAAATACCCCTCAACACATCATATTCTCAACTCAGCATAAAAACCAACCAAAAACCATGATATTAGAAAACACAAACATACGAAGGGAGCACAAAATCATATCTGCACACAGAAAAAAACAAAAACCTTCAGCATTAATTAGTCCAAAGCAAGCTAAAACCTGTACACAACAGATCATATACACCAAGAGCCAAACATTTATTAACAGAAAACAACGATCCAAAACAAAGAAACTAAAGAAATCTTCCAGTTGCAAAGGGCACTCTCAGAAAACATCAATAACGCCATCTACAGCATCTAGTGCAAAAAGTGCGGGGTGACCTATGTGGGGGGGAACGGGTAACTCCATCCGAACCCAGCTGACACAACACAGGTACATCAGGAACCACGGGACTGGAAAGCAACCCCAACTGGACAGAGATAGAAAGAAAGAAAAAGGAAAGGGAGTGGATCAAAAGACTTTATACTATCTTTACACAAGACCTGAACATCAGAAAAACCGGGAGGGTTTTAGTCGTTGGAAGGAGAGTGCTCTCCTTGTCCCAGATGGTCCCCTCTCGGATAAAATCTGGGAGAAGGAGCTTTGTTCCCCTCTCCTAACTAGCCAGATCCTACAGGGACTGGAACTCTTCACCATACTAACACGCAACAAACAGAAGAATAACTGAAACCAATCAGCTATGGAAACTCGCACAGCTTGCACAGTCCTACTAGGGAGGAAAACAAAAGACCCTGATTGCCTATTGAGATGTTAATGGTCCATGCATAATCCCCACCAGGGTAAGCAGAAACCCATTCACCAACTGAAACTGCACCTACTCATACAGAAACGTACAGAAGGAACACAGACCATAGGATACAATCTAGCCCCCTAGGAGGAACTACAACACACTGCCCCTTACAAAACAGGATAAAAACAGGCCAGCATGGACACAGTGTTCCAGAACAATGCCTGAAGAAGACCCAGGCAGAAACATAGCGACACACAGAAAGGCAAGATTGTCTTCCTATGGAGCCACAGATTCTACAGAGGTAAAGCTGCCTAACAGTGGAAACCTAACGGTGTCAACGAAGCTTTAGGCATTTAAATGGTAAGTATGGATCAATCCAGAGTTGACAACGCACGCAACCGTACGGTCACCCTCCACACTGCCTACACAACAAAGATGTCAAACAGACAGGATACCTTCCAACAAGGAACCAGGATCATCTACAAAATGATCCAAACAGTCCACCATTTACAAAACACAGCAGTTTTATTGGACGGGAGAACCGAGCACCCGCCAGCCTACGACGGAAGACAGAGGAATTCATAAAACCTTCCAAGCCACCCAAACTCACATATTTGAAGCTGGTAAGCAATGCCAAAAATTGGCTTCACACCACACTGCAGATCCTCGAAGAGCATTACGAAGAAAATCTGTCATACAACTAGAGGATCTTGAGCTTCCCCACTGGGAGGAAGCTTTCACACTTGCTTCCAACTGATCAAAGAAACATTATGGGAGGAAATTGCAGAACACCACCTTTGGACCCTACAGTACACAAGCTATCAATACTGGGTTAGGGAAGGACACTCTGGCAGATCAAATTATCACAGCAGTTTTTAAATTCTACAACGACTTCTACTGGAAAGACTGCGAACAAGACCAAGTAAGAGTTGAGTTGTTTTATAAAGTCATTATTTTAGAGCAAGGTATAATTCTGATAAAAATACAATAAACAATATGGTGAAGCTATTGGAGAGAAAATTAAGGCTCGGTTAAGAAACTGAAACAGTCTTGACTTGTTCCTTTACACAAAAGTTATTTATTTTCAAAAGAGACCCATGAGGATTCCTCTGGTGTGCAAGACCTGCCTGAAGACATTTGACCAGTTTCCTCTTCACCTAAAGAGGGTGTGTATGAAATGAGCCTCAGCAGAGGAGATCAGCAAGTTCCTTCTCCAGGCCAGGAAGGACCTGTTGAATCACCTGAGGAATGGGCAGGTCGGGGATTGCAAGAGCATAGGGCTCATGTGTGGTGAGAATGTGAGACTGGCGGAGTCCATGGACTGTTTTATGTGGAATCCTGAAGACACATCAGCAAGGTAAGATATTTATAATTTATAAGGCTTCTTCTGTTTCATTTCTAACCTTTACCTTTATGTAAGGGTATGTTAAAATGATATACCAGTGGTCCAGAAGCCCTGAGCAAGAGGCTGCTGTCCAGGAGGAAGAGATGCCAGAGACTGAAGTGGAAGAGGAAGGGGAAGATGTGAGTTCTGGAGAACTTTCTATTTTTTCCAAATGTATATTTTGTTTTATACTTGTATTCTAGTTTGTCTTAGAAGTAAAAATGTTTAAATGTGTATTTTGTATTCCTACTGTCCCCCCAGTTCTTAAAAGCCATCAGCAGGCTCTCAGGAAGACGGTGACCCAGGCTGGACTGGACAGAACGCACTCCCTGGATGCTCCTCACCTGGCTGGGTTTAAACAGGACCTTACCAAGGATCTTGGAGTGGCAGATTGCTCTCAGGAGGTATTTATTTTTAAAGGCATTTAAAATTGAGCAGTGATATTTCCATAGCACATGTTTTTACTCCTTAGCTTAAAATTCACCCATGTGAAATCTCAGCCATAAACATAGTGACTCTACATTTGTCAGGTAGAAAATGTTTCCAGATTCCTGTTTTTATGGATCCATCTGCATCTTCCTTAAACTTTGTAAAGGGCCTATCCAAAACAACAATTATTGTAACCAAATGAAGACCACTGGACTGTCTCACCAAATCATTGCTAATTATATTAAGAACATAAACCATTTTCCAGGCTACATCCTAAATGATATCAGTGTGAAAGTAGAGGATCCCAGCCTGGCTAACCTCATCATCAACTTCCAAAGTATCCTAAAGGATATTCAGAAGAAGAACAGTAAGAATGTTGCCAAGAGATTACTAAAAATAGGTCATTTTCATTTTAAAACTTCTTTCAGTTGTACTTTTAATTTGAATACAAAAAAAGTTGATGAGTATTAATTTCTCCCACAGATATAGACAGTTGCAGAGTCCAGAACCAAGTACGAAGGATTGCTGGAAGGTGTTGCAAAGTGTTGCAAAGAGAGATGTGTTGCACAGACTGGGCAAGACATCACCTTGCCTGAGCAGCTTCTTGTACTGTATTACCTGCAGGCCTTTCTCCAGCTGAAGCACCTGTAGCACCCAGGGGTGGTAAAGAACATGACAGTAAGAATACTTTCATACAACAAAAGTAAGAAATTACATAGATGGGATTTTTACAGTTTGGTGTATTCATTTTTATTTTCTCGCTATTACAGGTTGAGGAATGGGTGCAAAGAAAGTGTTGTTTCAACAAGTGGGCACAAAAATGGTCATAATTCCTGTTAAAGAGCACAAAACCTCAAACAACAGCTGGCTTCCTTTGCATTGAGTGAAGAAGAGGAACATGCAAGTTGATGGCTACATTGATATACCCATCCACTCAATTCAGGGTTGTGGTAGAACTGGAACCATCCTGGCAAGCAGTGGATGCAAAGTACTGTATCACCCATAATGTGACACCAGTCCATCACAGGACTCACTCACACCATGGCCAATTTTAATAGAAGCCAATTAAAATCCATGTTAATACCGAACAAAAGACCTCCACCTGCATAGCTCCAATCATGTACAGTATTTAAGAAAATCTGGAATGTACCTTAATTGCATTTTATTTGTGTTTTATCAGCCGTTTCATCTTTACTTCACTAAACTGCGCTGTAATTCCCAAGTCAGCAGCTGTGAAAGGAGATGGAGAAGATGGACTGGTCAGCCAATGTATCAACAGTGTCTGAAGTGCTTGAGAAGTGGAAGCCCAACACAGGTCTGCCACCAAATGACATGCAAATTAAAAAGTTGATAAAGTATCAAATCTGGGAAGGCCTGAGCATCACTGACGATCCTGTGAAGGGGAAGAAGTTTGTGACTTCCAGGTGTTTCCAGAAGGGAGAGGTGGTGTGTGATTACAACGGCAAGGTCATCACAAAGACAACTGCTGAAGCTCACAGATGACAGAGGGAGACATGAGATGTCTTTTCTTTTCAGATGAACCTGCACAAAAACTGTGCATTGATGCTCGTGAAAAACACTGAGCCTGCCTCCTGGATAAGGAGCCTGTAGTGGTTTGATGGGTTTACTGAGACAATTATCAATTGTAGCAGTAATCACGAGGTTGTTCGTTGGGGCTTTTAGAAAATCAATCGTCAGAACAACTAACAACGCACACACACGGGTTCAATACACGAGATACATTTATTAATATAAACTGTGCACCAAACATATACTAGTCTGCCTGGATACAAGCGGCAGACCTTACTGTGAGGGTTATCAATATACAAGGTATATAATCTCAAAGAGATGCAAACACAAAGAGATACACAACAGAGAATATATGTCAATATATATCGTTCGGTTACCAAATCGCTAATCAGTGTTATTACCCACTGTTACTCTAAACTCGGAAGTAAATACATTACTCATGAATTAAATTGATAACAACTTGTGTTGAGGTACAATTAAATTCTCGAGACGCAATGTAGAACATGGGGTTTACTTATCCACTGTGTTTGGATTTGGAATTTCCCGGCACGAACACCAAGCCAGCTGACAGGCTCTGTTGCAGCCTCTGTTCCAGCGGTTGTCCAATGGGCGTTGTGTCGGCGTCCTCTGGCTACCGGCCAACCAGTCGAGGTGCAGCTCGGAGTAGGACGGGCGGAGGAATCTGACTGTGGCGCACAGGGCAGTCGTTGCTCCGAGGGGATCTACCAGCTGGCTAGTAGAAAGTCTCTATGCACAGAGTGTGACCGCGAGTCCTCACAAGTCACTCTTTTGCCTGGTAAGAAACTGGTTCGTTCCCGGTCCAGCGCTGCTTCTGAATAAGCTATTCAGGTTGTCGACGAGGGTCCAACTGTAGGCTGCCGTTGATCAAGGGGAGCATTCACGTTGGTAGAATTCTGAGTACGTACGGGATCCTCGGCCTCGCGCTTAGAACAAAGTCCAAGTCCTTTTGCAGACAACAGCAGTTGTCACGTGATTGTCTCTGAGGATGAGCGAAAATGGCCAAGGAGAGCTCAGAACTGAGCTTGCGCTCCCTTTTTGATCAAGACCCAGATGTGTGCTGATTGGTTGAGAGTTTGGCGGGCATTGGAGACCAACGTGGTATTACCACGCCCTGCCAGTCCCTGATTGGTTGGTCAAGGTGAGATATAAGTCACTTACTCTTGACACTTAGGAATGCAGTCCAGATGTCCATTCGGCACTCCCTAGACTGATAGGCGCCAATGGATGATCATTGATCATGATAGCCAGGCTTAGCTAATTGCATCACCGTCTGGGAGCTTGTTCTTTATCAAAAGAAAACATCTTAAATCAGCCTGCATGAATTCTTTCTCTGTGGTTGCACCACAGAGATGTAGGGTGAGATGGGGCCTCCTTTAGGAGCATACCAACGCTTAATTCTGTCTTATTAACAAGCATTGCCGCTGCATATCCCCCCTTTTTGAAGGTCACGAGGTCCTGAGGCATTGTTGCCTTCAAAACAAAAACAGAGTTAAGTGATGTTTGTTGTACCACGGTGGATTCTACCACCCAATATTCACATTACCTCTCGAGAATTTGTACAGGAAATAGTGTTGGAAAGAACATTGCGTATACCTGCTCTCAGTTATAAGGTACCTAGGAATGAGGCATTGGGCATCATCATTAGCCCTAGACCTTAAACTTCTGGCAGTTCACTATCAGTATCGGATAGCTCTGCAGCAGGCAGACGTTTGGGAGTGGTTACCTGATTTCGGTGATAAACCATTGCTCCCTTTGTCTCATTCAAACTACCCCGCAAGGCTTTGATACGAGAGAACAGCATCCAACACATTACCCCAGCCATGATCCAGCTACCCAGCAGCAGTGTCAAGATGACCACGTTTATTGTTCCTAGTGCCCCAGAGGATCCACAACGACTGTGCTTGGGACCTACCAGTGTAGTTTTTAAGTTTGTGTCATTAAGAACAAATTCGACTACCTGTACACCCTCAAGACTTACTGTCTCTTGGATTCTCTCATCCAAGTCAACGCTGTGTCCTCTGAAAGCGTCCACAATCTCGAGTTCCGTTTCATGCAGTTCTGACTCCAGGTGATACAGTGCTAAATCGTTGAGATGCACTATAGCTCCTTCAGGAACTTGTAGAAAAACTGTTTGGTTGGGTAGCTGCACTTCGGTAGCTGTATCATGCCTGTCATATGTTATTGTAACCGTTAACTGTGGTGTGCTGACCAGCCATTTCTTTCCCACCTGCTCAACCTGGGGTTCATTAACCTCACTTTTGCTCGTCACTGTGGCTTTACACTTTTTTTAGTGGCAGCCCCCTTTCTGATACCACACAACCTCTGAGTTGTGTCCCTAAGGAATGGCTTACTCGGGCATACCCAGTGGATATCCTTGGTTGATATACACAGTTCCAGGTTTGGAACAAGATACAAATTTGGATCATCCTCCTGGTAAGCTACGAGCGGTGGGGTGGTCAACTTCACATGCATGTCCCCCCTCTAGAAGCCAACGTTCGATATAGACTTGAGTCTATAGATATTCTTGCTACTCACGATGGGAAAGTTCAACAGGAAACCTATTTCCTTGGCTTCGGGGTTGACATGTATAGGAATGGCACTGCCTAGACTGTATGCAAGATGTACCTGCAATGGCTGCACCATCTCGGAAGTGGTTGTCTTCAGTACTTCTTCTACTAAGGACAGTGGAACCAAGTAGGTTGGAATCTGTCCCATGGCTAGGCTAGTTACCGTGGCACTAAGCTCCCTAAGCAAATCCTGCATCAGCATCTTGACCTGTTGCACGTAAGCATAATCCCACTGTAACACGTCGACAATCCTGCCCACGGTGTGGAGGGTGTTATTTAACACTGCTGCATGAAGGTTTACTGCTAATATTGTGCCCTGGAAGGTTTTCCCTAGGCTTTCCAGCCGCTGCTGCTGTTGATACAGCCTGTCCTGAATTTCTGGCATTTCCTTACGTAACCCAGACACCTGCCTTCTCAGGGTGGTCAGGGTGACAGTGTTAGCAGCAAACAGACCAGCTGAAAATAGCGAACCCACGGCGGAGGCCGCAGCAATCAGACCCCCCAAGAACCTTTTGGGGCGGCTGAGGCCTGTCATCTCCTCCTGGCTGACTGTTGCCTTCCTCAGCTGGCGGAGCATGTGTATAGTGTCTAGCTGGGCATGCCATACAGCATCCTTAGCCCACTGCCTGCCATGATAGGACACCCTACTGTTCATGTTGATGTGCTTCCGAAACACATCACTTGGGTCCAGCCGCACATACACTCGCTGAGTATGTGTTCTGCAATTTGTTAACAACAATCCGGGAGCATCCTGCAGGACTATGCCGGTAGGAGGACCGGGTTCCACAACTTCAAGGGGCTGTGTCGAGGCGATCCACAGCACTGTCAGGACCAGCCGTGGCAGTTTTAGGATTCCCATTCTGGAACACAGATGAGGCACATGGTACAGTTCCACTATAATTTTGAATATATTTTCCTAGGAGGACCTACACTACAGTACCTAACTACCTGCAGCTACAAAAGGGCACCCCCTTCTTGATCGGGTTTAGACTTTTAACCCTATTCTGTGTCCTCCGGCACCATTTGAGGTGGGCGATACAACCGGAGGTGGTTGCGATGCACCCACTTGTAGACCAGAGATTGCCTTCCTTTTTCAATCCGAATTCGATAAGCTACCGGTGATACCTTATCGACATTCTCGTGGGGTCCTGTCCAACTGGGTAAGAGCTTCCGGGCCACCCCTGTGGGTTTGGCAAATTGGAAGTACAGGACCTTGTCTCCTACTTGGAGTTCCTGGTTAACTGCCTTTCGGTCATAGTATGCTTTCCTACCCTCTGCACTCCTTCCCAGCTTGTTCTGGGCAAAAGCAAAGGTTGCCTGCAGATGTGCTCGCAGGCCTGACACATACTGATGGGCCGTAGCAGCCCCCGTCGTTCTCAGGTCCTCCACCCCATAAAGACAGTGTAGGGGAAGAGTCATCTTCCGACCTGTCATCATCTCAAAAGGTGGGACCCCCGTAGAGCAATGGGGCGTGGCTAGGATGGCCATCAGAACCAGGGGCAGCTTAATGTCCCAGTCCCTACTGCTGGTGGAGACAAACCTTTTGAGCATACTAACCACCGTTCGGTTTGCCCTTTCTGCCTGGCCCGAGGATTGAGGGTGGTAGGAGATATGCAACTGGGCCTTGACCCCAAGCATATTCCACAGGGTTGCCATTACTGTAGCTGTGAAATGGGTTCCCCGATCCGAGTCCACGGTCAGGGGGAGTCCCCATCGACTGAACACATGTTTCACCAACAGCACTGCAGTTGTCTCTGCCGTGTCGTTGGGTGCTGGGAGGCACTCAATCCATTTTGTGAATGCACACGTAACAGTGAGGAAATATTTGTTCCCTCTGGATGACCTCACCAGCGGCCCCACCCAATCCATTTGTAGATTGGACCAGGGGAATGTCATGCCCTTTTTCTGGAGTGGTGCACGGTGCAAGGGCCGTGATGGTTGGAACTGGCTACACGTCAGACACCCCTTTACATACGCGGCGATGTCTTGGCCCATGTGAGGCCAGAATGCCACCTGCTGGATAGTGTCGTACGTGGCCTTGATTCCCCGGTGGCCCCCACAGGGCTCGTCATGAGCGTGTTGGATCATGACCCCCCGATGGCAGCGGGGAACTACCCACTTTGGGACACCTTGTGCAACTGGTACACAAACCAACAACCCCTTTATAATTTTTAGGTTGTCTTTCACCTCTGCCAGCTCCTTCAGCTCCGGAGACTGGCTCAGCACCTGCTCCGAAAGAGGTTGACGCACTGGGTCAGCGATATGCTGATACATTTGCCCAATTGCTGGGTCCTGTTTCTGCATTTCCGCAAGATCGGTGTTAAAACCCTGTGACCCAAGCACTACAGATTGAGGGTCAGCTCCGACATCCTGTCTAGCCCTGCTTCGGGTGACCGCCTTGACCTCAGCCACGGTTTCTGGGGGTAGCCATTCCTGCTGGAACTGCCAGGGTTCACCCTCTAAGGCGCCAGATTTGGCCAGCCGGTCGGCCTCATCATTCCCGTCTTTGTCGGGTCCCTTCACCTGGGAGTGTCCCTTCACCTTCCTCCAGTAAACCATCATTCCAGCCTCGGTCGTGAGCTTGTCACTGGCCAGGAACAACTCTTTGTTCTTTACTTCCTTTCCCCGGGCATTTTTCATGCCTTTACCCTTCCAATACGGAAGATGGGACACGAAGCTATGTCGGGCGTAGTTTGAGTCACTACAGATGACAAATTGTTTAAGGCCATTTGTCAGGGCCTGCTGGAGGGTGATCAGCACCCCAGCTACTTCCGCATACTGACTAGTCTTTGGTCCTAGCTTATAGCGGGTCGGCCCACAGGGAGTATTGTCTTGCCAGACTACTCCTACCCCTGCTAGCACCTGCTGTTCGTGGCGAAAAGAGCAACCGTCAACATAGGCCATGGGTAAGCCCTGGCCCACGTTCTCATCGTAGTACCGATGACTGTTCGGTAGCTCAGCAGCGGGAATCATTTCTGGAGCTTCCATGTCAGTGTCACAGCCGTGACACACTTGGCCCAAAGCCAGGCCCTGTCCCAGGTACATTTTCTTGCTCTGTGCATAACGTACCTCTATCTCATAGCCTTGTAGGGCCATCATCCATGCCACAATCCTGCTATTTGACACCCTGCCCGCTTTCAGTCTCTGGCTATGCAGGAATGTCACAGGTTGGTGGCAGGTTTCGATGATGATCTTTTGTCCCCCTACATAACTACGGAAGTGTTCTACCGACCAGACCGTAGACAACAGGGCCTTCTCGCAGTCCAAGAACTTTTGCTCCACTGGGCTCAGGGCTCGACTGGCATACGCCACCACCCTTCGCTCTTGGTCATATTCCTGACTCAGAGCAGCCCCAAGGCAGTGCTCTGAGAACCCTGCTTCAAGGTAGAAGACCTTATTTTTGTCAGGGTAGGCCAAGCACGGTGCACGTCTGCGCTTCAGCTCCATCACAGCCTGTTCTGAGGAAGGTCCCCACTCAAAGGGCACGTCTTTCTGCAACAGCTTGTGGAGGGGCCTTGCTATTTCAGCGTAATCCTCAATGAACTGCCGGGAATAATTACATACTCCCAGAAAGCTGCGCAGTTCAGACAGGTTAGTGGGCGACCTCATATTCTGGATAGCTTGGACTCTGCTGGACTGTGGCTGTATGCCTTGGGCTCCAACCAATAGTCCCACGTACTCCACTTGGGTCCTACACCACTGTCCCTTAGCCAGAGACAGTTTGGCCCCTGCACGGGAGAGCTGGGTCAACACATGCCTGATCTCGGCCATGTGTTCTTCCCAGGTCTGACTCCGCATCAGAATATCGTCCACATAGACCAGGTTGCCCCTGGCGGCTGCATCACTCATGGCTTTGTGCAGAAATATGTTGAACTCCGCTGGGGAGTTGGAATACCCAAAGGGGCATCGATTCCAGGTGAACTGCCTGTTTCCAAAGGAAAAGGCCAGTTTGTACTGGTCTGTCGGTTCTATCTTAAGGGTCCAGAACCCATTGGCCACATCCACTGTGGTGAAATATATTGCTGTTGTCACCTTGGCTAACTCCTGATCTAGGTAGATCATTGGCCATCGTGACAAAGGAACCTGTTTATTCAGCTGCCGGTAGTCAATGGTCAGACGCCACTTACCATTGGGTTTCAGCACCGGCCACAGTGGGGAGTTATAAGTGGAGTTACACTCCCTTATGATCTGACGCTCTAGTAGAGCATCCAACGTCTGCTTTATGGACTCGTATGCCATGAGGGGAATGCGATACTGCCTGACATAGGTTGGGCGGGCGCCAGGGGCCGTAGGAATGCGCACTGTGTGCAAATCCGTCACCCCGCAGTCATAGGCGTCCCGTGCAAACACTTCCTGGAAATCCTGGAAGATCTGACGCAGCTGCTGACGCTGGCTTTCCGTTTCCAGGGCATCTGCCTTACCAACCTGTTCCTGTACCTGCTCTAGGAACCCCGCTTTTGACGGCATGGCGGTATCCCGGGTCGCACTCTCGGCTGAGTGGTCCGTCGGAACACCTGCGTGTACTGTATACACAACCATCTCATCCTTATCGCTAAGGTCCACTCTGCACACCTCCTGGTTGCAGAATCCCTCTATTGGCACTATTGCAATCATCCGTCGGGGGTAGGTGTAGTACACCTGCTCGGTTCCCCCCTCCCTGGCCAAGGGACCAGGGAGCTGCCCCAGTACTGGGATGGCCAGTTCGAAATCATAGAAACCATTGTCAATCACCAGTCCCATGTCAGTGCGGGCAGGGATTTTGACATCTTGTTTTGCTATGTTCTGCACCAACAGGCAGGTGGCTCGGCCATTCCGTTCCAGTCTGGGGGTACCACAGACTGCTAGGTTCAGTCTGATAAACTGAGCTGATGGTTGGAAGAAAACCATCTCAGCATCCATTCTCTGCCCCTTCTTTAGGACAAGGCGTACCGGAAACCCTGCTGTTGACGCAGGAACGATCACGTCCGATTCGTTTACTACCTGGCAGGCCTGAGGAATCGTCTGACCTGACCGAATGTTCTCGGGGTCGCCGCTTAGAGAGTGGGCATCTGGGTTCACCCGTGTCCACAGCACACTGTTTACTGTGTCCAGCTGGGCGCCCAGTCGAACCAACAGGTCTGCACCAATACAGACCGAGTGGGTCAGCTGAGGTGCTACCTGGAAGTAGTGAGCAAACTTCCTTTTTCCGATGGAGATGGAAGCTGCACAGCTTCCTTTGCTCCAAATGGACCTATGAGGTGGGGGTGCCCACCACAGAACCTGTGATTGCGTCACCAGGGTCACCTGACGGCTTCGCGACAGGTCCTCGAACAGACCTTCACTGATTATGGACTTCTCAGAGCTGAAGCTGAGAATTACATCATCAACCTGCACTTCTGCCACCTGGACCCCTCCCACCACCATGGGGTGGTAGTCCTGGTCCCCCTGAGGTACCAGGGCGCACAGAAAGGACTCCCATTCATTACCGGACAGGGAGATCCACTCTTCTTCAGGGATGAAAAAGGGGTGTGCTTTACCTGGCGGGTCAAGCAGCTGCTCAGAGCACTGCTCCTGTAGTTGGCAGACCGTGGGAGTGCTGGCCTGGGCAGGACTTCCCTGTAGTTTTGGAAAGCAAGAGGAGACATTTATTTCTCGTCCAGAGGAACCAGGAGGATCCTCCAACTCAGCTATAGTGTTCAGTGGGCACTGTGTGATCACAGCATAACCACTGAACCCCCCTTTTTGCTGTATAACAGGCTTAGGGTGCTTGACCTGAGTCCACAATTTTCCACGCTGGCAGTCCACCAGAGGCTCCAGCCTGTCAAGCAGGTCTTGGCCAATGAGTAGTGGCTCTGTTTTAAACCTAGAGATATAAACAGGATGCACCACGTTCATTGGCCCGAACCTAAGTGCCACCCACACTCGGTGTGTGATCCTGGCATGATCCTGGGTATAGCTGGAAATATCTATCTTACACGGTTCTACCTTAAGTCTGATGCCTTTTCCTTTCGCTACTCGTTTGAGTTCGCTGAGTAGATCGGCTGACATCAAACTAATTTCAGCCCCAGTGTCAATCAGTGCTTATCTATCTAAGACGTTTTCAAGAGAAACCTTGATATAAATACGCCTTGCTTTGCCTTTCTGGCTGAGATTCCCTAAGAATTGTTGGAAGCCTGCCTTTTCTTTGACTTCAGGGGCGGGGTCAGCGCCCAACTCAGAGTCACAGCCTTCTTCCAGGCAGGAACCCTCCCACCCAATCAGATAGACTGAGGGAGGGGCTTGGGACGGATCCCCGCCTCCTCCAGTGGGAAGGGGCGTGGTCCCCCTCCGCTCATTCACGCTTCCGGCATTCGGTATGGAAGGTTTACCCTGTCCTGATCTCTCAAGCAGGGCTTATTCAAGCCTGGCCAGGCGGGCTGCAGTCGATTCCCTTCGTCCAGCCTTATGATAGGCTCTGCCTGACCCCTTGCCTTCCCCGTAGCGCTCACGGCGGCTCTGACGCTTACTGCGGTCCTGCCTGCCTATTTTGCGCCAGGGCTTAGCGGGCTCAGGAACCTCAGCTCCCTCGGGTTGAGGCGAGTCGTCAACCCTGCTGGCTTTAGTGGCGAACACGGCCGTTTTAGCAGGTTTTCGCTCTGAGGAAGCAGAGACTTCAGCTCCCCAGGCCTTTTGAGCCAACCTTCTAATGTCTGCCATTTTCATCGCTTTTGCATCAGTGTGCATCACAATCATTTTCCTGACTGAGGGATGCAGATTAGCAATGAATAAACCTTTGAAATTCACGTTCTCTTTGCAACACTCTTCATTCCGCCCTGCAAGATAAGTGCACCTAAGCCTCTCATAATAGTCGCGAGGGACTTCAGCTTTTTCGTGCTTAATATGGTGCGCAGCGGCCACGGCAGCTATGGGATCGATAAAAGCCGAAAATTCTCCGATCATTGCCTGACACAGCTCCTCAAAGCTATTACAGACCTCCGGTCCTTGTCTAGACATCCACTCGTGGACTGCTCGGCTGGTAGTTTTCCTTACTAACATAGCCTTTTCCTGTTCGGACACTTCGGGCATAAACTGCAAAGTATATCTCAGCTCATCGATGTAGGTTTCCACATTATTCCCTGACACTGACGGGTCAAACCTTTCTACATCTTTGGCTAACTGCCTCAGGGAGTGGAGGTTAATTTTTCGGTTTCTCCGCGGGCAGGGAGACGGCCGTGATCAGGAGCAGGGTGTCTATGCCTGAATTGAATCGCCCTTGCGTCTCACGCAGGACTTGGCGATCTCCCCCATGCCGATCCGACCACAGACCCTGGCCGGGAGAAACCTCCTCCCGGCGCGCTGGGTGAGCGCTCCGGGCTGCTAGGTGGGCTGGGATGCAAGTGGGATCTAGCCTGTTTTGCTTCCAGTACGGCAGCATCTAACTCCTTTTGCCTTTCCTGGCTGAGCTCATTTAAACTCAATTTCTTTTTCTTTTTCTTTCAAGCTCGCTTCCAGGTCTCTCCTAGCTACCTCAGCCGCAGTTTCTCTAGCAGACAGGTCATCTAATTTACCTAAAACTTCCCTGAGTCTGTCTTCACTTTCCTCATTTTTCACTCTCTTTTCTCGGATTATATCCAACAACTCAACTCGCTCCGCCTTATATCTTTCTAGCTTTCCCTGAAGCTTTTGAAACTTTGTCAGCTCGGGCAAAGACAGTTCCAGCTGTTTAGCTAGATTTAAGGCGAAACTCGATAGGACCTGAACTGCGTTCACAGACCCTCCCGTGTTAAGCTGGTTCGCTACCTTAGTTACTAGATTTATTTGCAGCTTCTCAATATCATCAAAGTTCAACTTTTCGATACCGATCCAGTAACCAGGATTGTCGTCGCTAGAAATAGTACTTATAAGCGACTCCACTTCAGACATTTTAGCAGCCATTGTCATTACGTCAGAGAAACTTTAAGAGTATTACTTTTTTTCCTTTTACCAAAATACAGTATGGAATCTAAACACCCGAGCAGATGGATTTCCAATCAGCACACGTTACACTAACCGCTAGAAAACAGGGGGATTTCTTTACGCAGTTATCAGCACACCCGGTATTCGTGTATAGAAGCCACGGTGCTGTGCTGAACTTGAACTCACAGCGACATCAGTTATTCTGTGCGATTGATTCTCATTTCATTCTAAACTAGCCCGCACAGGGACGCCATTAAATGTAGTGGTTTGATGGTTTTACGGAGACAATTATTAATTGTAACAGTAATCACGAGGTTGTTCGTTGTAGCTTTTAGAAAATCAATCGTCAGAACAACTAACAACGCACACACACGGGTTCAATACACGAGATACATTTATTAATATCAATTGTGCACCAAAGATATACTAGTCTGCCTGGATACGAGAGGCAGACCTTACTGTGAGGGTTATCAATATACAAGGTATATAATCTCGAAGAGATGCAAACACAAAGAGATACACAACAGAGAATATATGTCAATATATATCGTTCGGTTACCAAATCGCTAATCAGTGTTATTACCCACTGTTACTCTAAACTCGGAAGTAAATACATTACTCATAAATTAAATTGATAACAACTTGTGTTGAGGTACAATTGAATTCTCGAGACGCAATGTAGAACATGGGGTTTACTTATCCACTGTGTATGGATTTGGAATTTCCCGGCACGAACACCAAACCAGCTGACAGGCTCTGTTGCAGCGTTTGTCCAATGGGCGTTGTGTCAGCGTCCTCTGGCTACCGGCCAACCAGTCGAGGTGCAGCTTGGAGTAGGACGGGCGGAGGAATCTGACTGCGGCGCGCAGGGCAGTCGTTGCTCCGAGGGGATCTACCAGCAGTCCGGCTGGCTAGTAGAAAGTCTCTATGCACAGAGTGTGACCGCGAGTCCTCACAAGTCACTCTTTTGCCTGGTAAGAAGCTGGTTCGTTCCCCGGTCCAGCACTGCTTCTGAATAAGCTATTCAGGTTGTCGATGAGGGTCCAACTGTAGGCTGCCGTTGATCCAGCGGAGCATTCACGTTGGTAGAATTCTGAGTACGTACGGGATCCTCGGCCTCGCGCTTAGAACAAAGTCCAAGTCCTTTTGCAGACAACAGCAGTTGTCACGTGATTGTCTCTGAGGATGCGTGAAAATGGCCAAGGAGAGCCCCGATCTGAGCTTGCTCTCCCTTTTTGACCAAGACCCAGATGTGTGCTGATTGGTTGAGAGTTTGGCGGGCATTGGAGACCCACGTGGTATTACCACGCCCTGCCAGTCCCTGATTGGTTGGTCAAGATGAGATATAAGTCACTTACTCTTGACACTTAGGAATGCAGTCCAGATGTCCATTCGGCACTCCCTAGACTGATAGGCGCCAATAGATGACCATTGATCATGATAGCCAGGCTTAGCTAAGTGTGTCCCCGTCTGGGAGCTTGTTCCTTATCAAAAGAAAACATCTTAAATCAGCCTGCATGAATACTTTCTCTGTGGCTGCACCACAGAGATGGAGGGTGAGATGGGGCCTCCTTTAGGACAGCATACCAACGCTTAATTCTGTCTTATTAACAAGTATTGCCGCTACATATCCCCCCTTTTTGAAGGTCACGAGGTCCTGAGGCGTTGTTGCCTTCAAAACAAAAGCAGAGTTAAGTGATGTCTGTCGTACCACGGTGGATTCTACCACCCAATATTCACATTACCTCTCAAGAATTTGTACAGGAAATAGTGTTGGAAAGAACATTGCGTATACCTGCTCTAAATTATTGCAGATCTGATGTTTTCAGATCAGAAAAGGAAGCCTGGGGTTTCTACAGTGTGTATTCCAAAATACAGCATGTTTTGCACAGAACCTGTGGTAACACCATCCCACTGATTACGCAGGCAAATTTTTTTGCCCTGCTAGATTGGATCGCCCAGTGTGGTTCGCATGGCTTTAGACACAGGGAGCGGAAGGGGGTTATGAATGCTTATTCAGATGCCGCAAAGTTTCTCAGCAATGTTGGGGTGGTGGTTACGTGTACCGAACTAATTTTCCGCACCAACATTTAATTGTTGAATGCAAACAGGAGCCGGTAACGCATGTATGCTGCGTTGTTTCAGTGTTTGAAAACCCCCTGTTGAAATAAAGCGGTTCACATTTCACATACTTGCAAACTGGAGTCTGTAACTTGTGTAAAAAGTGCTGCTGCTCTGTTTCTGTGTTTGAAAACCCCCTGTTGAAATAAAGCGGTTCACATTTCACATGGTGTTTGTCCGTGAGACTTTACGCAGTCAGTGTTTGTGTGTGTGCTTACACCCCTGCTGCTTTTGAGAGACGGCTTGTGCAGCGTATAAGCAGTCTGGCCGGACAACCACTCGACCACCCGGCCGCGGCTGGTGCCGCTCACACCCCGGGATCTCGCGGCCCGCACCAGAATCCCCGCGCCGCCGTAACTACCCGATTTCCTAGGGTTATAATAGAGCGCACTCAACCCCGCGGCAGACATGGTCCCCTTCCAAACCAATACACACTTTCACACACCTAAAGCGAGGGATGCGCCGCCTTGGGGTTTTGGGACCCTGAGGCTCCGGACCGACCGGCCGGGGGGAGGCGGGAGTTCCGACCCACACCATTGGCTCCTGAGGGGGCGGGACATGCACAAATAACAACACGCCATTGGCTGACAAGGGGGCGGGACATTAACCACCGCGGACGACCATTGGCTGGAAAAGGGGGCGTGGTACCTGTCAAAAGTTTGAAGAAAGGTGTCGCTTTATACTACTCATGCTGATCGTCTTATAAATGCAAAATAAACTTTTAAAGCTGATAAAGTCATTTGCATGTGGCTACAACATCCCTGGAAAAGAGATTTTATCAGTTGCACATAATCGGTATTTTTTACTTTTTTTTCAGCACTGGAAATATATTTTTTTAAGTTTTCTTAAGAAGATCTCATGAAGTATTGCCAGGACCTACCTTTAGCACTCAATAGCGATATTAATGGAGTAGAAATGTAAGATAAATTGATGATCTGAGCTAAAATAGTTCTTATGCGCCTCCTGTAACAGTGTTCGTATTCATAGCAAGTAATATTCTTTTTCAACCCCAAACGTTGCTATTGCATTAAGCTTTGTGCGACCATTAGAGGTTTTGGTAGCTTCTGGAGAGCGCACTTTTCCAAACTGAAACCTATAAGAACATTATTCAAGGTACACCATGTCCCAGAATCGTTCATCGGGACTAGGATTAATATCAATGGAAAGTACTTCAAGATTTAACTGAAATATTAAAAGAATAGGAAAGCATTTAAAATAGAAAAAATCAGTTCAGATGATATTTAATTTTTGAGAAATGGGCACATACTGTACATCAGCTCAGTGAGCAGTGTGAGGTGCTCTCCTGGAGATGATGTTAAATTAGTTAAAATCATGTGATAGTTGAAAAAGCTTAATACTTAGTGAAACAGCCAGCACAAATGGTTGCGTTTGTGATTATGTCACTTCTCTACTATAGCAGCGTCGATAAAAGACCCTCTGAAAGCAGTAAAGCACTGCACAACTGAATTCATTGCTATTTCGAGAAATCCACAAACCCGTGTTTTTCATGTGCTTTAAAAGACAGCCATACTCACCGACAAAATAACGACACTGCAGCTGATTTTTTCCGAAGCACAGTTGACCTTTCTGAGCCAAATGATGAAGCTCACCCAGTGAATACTATAGCAGAAGGTGGAGGAAAGTGCAACTTTGTAACTACTGCAACCACAGGAACAACTGCAAGAAGCAGAATCAATTTCCCATCGAATGGTGGAGTTGTCTGAGGTACGAGATGTGAACGTGTGCAGAGAATCCCACAATCTCTTCAAAACTTGGACAAAGTATTTCTGATGGAGCGCTGTGCGCAAAGATTGAATAAGCTTTGCTCCTGCCGATGATTCTGCGTGAAAAAGCACAGCATTCAAGTTTCACAGACAAATGCACCATGCCTACAGAACCAATTTTAAAAACAATTGCGGCACACTACGATTCACACTGACTCAAAAGTGATCACGGCAGATGTTTCCTGCATAATGCTGAAGGGACCAAAGAGCATTGCTGTTGGGAACACAAAATGAGGCTTTTTTATGCCTTGATGTTAAGCTGACAAAGACTATCTTGAAACACCTAGTTCAGTCTCTCGACAGATTGTCAAGCAAAGCTTTTACCCATTGAAGTCGCAATAGAAGGAAGGTCTTAACCCACCAACACTTAGCAGCGGCAAGATTCAAACCTAACCCAGCGAAGAAAATGGAGCACAAACCCAGCACTTAGACCACCCAGCCACACTCCCAACACCTTACTCTTTTGGAGAACGTCGGGTGGGTTCAGCTCTTGTTGTGCAACGTGTGGAAATGACTGCATCTTCGTTTTCCGAGATGTTTCCTATCACATCTTTGTCAGCTCTGAATATAGTGCTTCTTTGGAGCAGGCTTCAGACCCTTTATTTTATTTATAAAGGAGGGCGCATTCAGGAACATGTAATTCCTGTTTTAGAAATGCTTTGGGCGGTGTGTTTTATATAATGCACAAACAGTATTCTGATTGTATACTGTAGACCTGTGTAGCAATCATACTGGACGTGACTGGGATTCTGAAATGTTTCTTGAAAAGGTATTCAGGGCTGCTTGAATCTATAATAAAAAAGTGACCCGAAACTTCCAACCTTCCAATCACTGATGTCGCTCTCCCTAAACCTGTACGTGATGTTTTGCTGATGTGCAATGAGCCTTTACTCCTGTATTAAAAACGACCTCTGTTGTTGGGCGGAGTTGAAGGAGAACTAACTGCACAGAAAAAGTACGTAACGATAAAATATTTCTGCGCGTGAAACACATCAATCGTTCAGCATTTCTAAAATGTTTAATTGAATTGACAAAGAAATCCTCTCCTTAAAGTTCGAAAAGGATTATCTGTTGAGCCAGCAGGCGTAACACTGCAGTTGCCCGTTTCTCACAGGTGTTTGAAGTTGTGGATAACATTTAGTAGGTTTGGCACCGTGGCTTAGCTGGTTAAGACGCCTCACTAAAAACCAGGAGACCCTGGGTGCGAATCCCAGCGGTATCTATTCGTAGACAACAGGCCACTCATTGTCAATATTTATGGAGCTTAATTTAAAGACAACGGGATAAGCATGAGTTACAGCTTTCTGTAGCTGTTTTATAGAGTTACATATTGGTTGGCTCTGTGGCGCAATGGAGAGTGCATTGGACTTCTAGACCTTGATAGAATGAAGTCATTCAAAGGTTGTGGGTTCGAGTCCCACCAGAGTCATGTAACATTTTGATTCAACCTTTCAAAATCCTCTAGGGATTAGTGTTGATCAAGTCAAATAAAGGACTTCTTAAGAGTCCACAGTTGAAAATGAAACAGCAGCCACAAGAAACAAACACTGCAATCGCATGATAAACGCCATTTCTCATCCTTTCTCTTAGTGTCGGAGCTACTATTATATGCAAAGGAGGCAACGTGACAATGAAATCTTAAAGAAAGTCTTCATGAAGGTGTGCGTCGGCAAGCTCTCCACTGGCAATTGACTGGGCTTGTGAAGAAATCAATCTCATTCAACAACCATACAAATTGCACAGCTTAAGGCACATGAAGTGAAATCTGTGAGCAGATTGACACAAAACAATGTCACTTCACATTATCTGCAAAGTTGTTTTGCTTGTCTGACCACCTCTTCCTACTTTACAGTGAGCACATATATTTCAGTTTCTTTCTCCCATGTGGAGATGTATCCACTGCCAAAACTACTGTCTGATTATTAAAATTATCTGTAAAACTGTTACATGTCTTCATCTAATTGTAAATTTATAAGACGGTCTATGAGACATTTGTGAGAGTAGCTGAATCCCAGGACTGGTATGGAATCACACACAGACAGGTCATCTGTGTGATCTGAGTCCCACTGCTCAGAGCTACAGACTGGTCAAATGGTCACTATTGTAGACACGACCATCGGACCATCGGCTACAAATAATCAATATACTGATCATAGTGTCACTATTGGTGTTTATTACATAAATACTATATATAAATAATAAGATAATTCCACAGTCATATGTGTTATAAAACATTTATAAACATTTTGGGAGGCTGACATACAGTAAAGAAAGTAATACTGAAGGGCTGGAAGTTCTGGAAAGCGTTAATAGAACCATCTTGCTTTCGACCTGGATCAGAACCCACAACTGCCAAATCAGTGACCCCTGAGCCCAGTTCACAGAGAGGAGAACCAGGAGCTCTTTTATGTCTCTAAGAGGGCTGGGAGGAAGGATAAAATGGGGAAATGTGACATGAGTCCAGGCTGTTCTGTCTGATATTGTTCATATAGCAGCACTGATTGTCTGAATATCTTCTGGTTCGGGATTGTGAGGATAGAGAGCAGTACGGAGTTGAGATCCTGTCTGAGCTGTGAATCTGACTGAGAAGAAAATAATTTTTTTATTCTGCCTGAGAATTTTCCTGAGAATTTTTCTTCTTTTCCAAGTGGTTTTACATCTCCTTCAGATACTCTGCACAGACTGCCAGAGTGAGAGAAGAGGAGAGAGAGATGGACAGATAAGAGCACATACAGCAAGAGACACATACGTCTTGATTTACTTTGAAGCAAGTGTTCATTTCTTTACTGGAACAAGTTGTTTCTGAACTTCAAGAAATTCATACAATTTCTGAAAGATAAAATACAAATCTTGCTTCTCAGGACAGAAAAAATGCTGCAAAAAAATGCCAGTGATTTGTGAAAAGCAACGGGAATGTGTCCTTGTGCAGCTGTTAAACAAAGGGCTGGTGGGTCAAACGCACTCAGGGATGCGCTTCAGATTGTGATGATTTAAACATAATCTCCGCTAAAAATTGAAGGGATTTCTTTGCAAACCCTCTTGAATGTTGCAGGAAATCTTCGTGTTTTACTCGTGTGCAACTACAACAAGTAAACAATTAAGTACCTAAGTCAATGTCCAAGAAAACCATCTTCACGTGTGGAATTTAACTGGCTGTTGGGAGAATTCATTTATACACCCGTTGTATCCTTAGCAAAAATATTTTAAAATTAGAACACAGATTTGTTGGAGAACCTGACAATCCTTGACAATCATTATTAAATGAGCATTATACAAATGTGTGTTGATATTTTTAATATGTACCTTAATTGTAATATATATACATAATTGCTTTGATATGGATGTTCATTTGAAGGAATTGAGGAAGCTATGAAAGATCGCAGAACAACCAAAGATACACTTGGGCATCTGCTATTGGTAAAGATGAAAGAGTACCTTAAGTGTAAAGCTTGCATACACACAAGAGAAAAAAACAGTTTTAATGCACTTCATTAAATTGATGGTGTCCTTATCAATCGTGCATAAACTGTACATAGCAGAGGACGGTTTCGATCCATCGACCTCTGGGTTATGGGCCCAGCACGCTTCCGCTGCGCCACTCTGCTGACAGCTGTTATGGGGTGATTCAACACAACTGCTCTATCTTTGCTTTCTAAAAGTGCGCCCAAGATGAAAAGTCTAAACGGTAAACGCAGACGTCACTTTGAGCACTTGGTCTTTTATAGTACAAAACATCACCCGCTGCTCTACATGGGCGTGTCTTCAATATCGTTGAGAACCAAACCTTCTGCTTTCCGAGGCAACTGATTCTTTCGTCGTTAATTCCCAAATCTTCAATGAGAATCAGTGAAACGAAAATCAATCACATGTACACACTCGCGTCCTAACCTGAAAGAAAAATCTACACCCACTTTATAATACTGAAAATGATTCAGGAAGTACAGCAAAGTACTAAAACCAGCGAATGCATCTGCATACATAAAATGTCAATTTTTCAAAAGTAAAATCTTCAGCTTTGAAAGATTGTCATCCATATATTTTCGTTTTTCTCTTTTTTTACATAACACGCTTTCGAGAAACAAACTGTCTTTTAATTAAGGCTTCATTAGAAAATGTGTATCTTGGTTTGCTAAGTTAAAATCGGCACATCCCAGTGGGCAAAAGATGTAGAATATACGACTATTAAACGCTTACCTTAGACGTGTAAATGTGCTCCGTAACTGGTCTAGAATGAAATTCTAATATACGTATATCGTTATACGTCAATTAGACATCTATGATTATATGTTTATTATACATAAATGGTTGGAGTTCTATTATACGGATAAATTTAGAAGACTATAATACATATATAGTTAAAGGTCTATTATACATCAAAGAAAGATTTTTATAGGAGTAGAAACTAGTAAAATAAAGCCAATGATTTATTTTAGAAATGTATTCTTAAAATATACAATTATTCACACCTGAAAAATATGTAGTTCAAATTATAGATTATATACAATATTGTAATCAACAAATGTCTAATCATCATAAAAAACACAACTAGTAAACTTCAGTTACAAATTCTAGTAACATGGCAATATATATATAGTAATGACAAACACAAACTAATTACATGAACACGCTAATATTTAACTCAAAACCACATTTCGATTCAAATATAAATTTTAAAATTTACAACTTCTTTATTTCCACAAAAATATTATTAATGTAGCACAAACGCTACTTTATAATAAAGACAGAAAGAAACTGTTTGTTTTGTGGCTCATGGTGATCCTCCTCTCGATACTAATGAAATGTTTAATATGATCTCTCGAGAAAAAAAGGAGTCAATTTCCGCCTGGAATGATTGATGCCCCATCAAACATTTTGTAATATCCCTGGTAGTTTATACAGTAGAATCCTGGTTCGTGGCTTAAATTCAAGGTAAACAAGACTAAGGAAACGAGTTGGAAACTTGATGTCGGAGTGGGATTTAAATCACCCGGAACATTTCACTACATTCGGCAGCATGTGCCAGAGAGCGATATCTGACATTCCTTCGATAGCTCAGTTGGTATAGCAGAAGAGTGTAGTAGAATCAGTGGCAACCCTTAGGTTGCTGGTTCGATTCTGGTGCGAAGGAAGGTGCTTTTCTGTACCTTAACCAAAGAGATAAAAAAGTGAATCTGTTTCATTCAGACATTGATCAAAAGCTCAATAAACGACGAAGCAGAAGCTCCTGTTCCGAATTCAGCCCACGTTTGATTGTTTTGTTTTGGCCAAGATCTGATCTTTGAATTAAGGGACTACACTGCATGCGTTGTAATTCAAAAATTCATACAAATGTCAAGTTTTTTTGTAGATATAAAGGTGTTCTCTGTTTTCAAAGGATAGTTACTTAATTGGCATAATGATTTGGTATTGATTTTGTATCGTTGTATTATAAAGTTTGTGCTTTCTGTGTTTTTATCGTATTGTGAACTTATTTTTTAAACAAATGCTTACAAAAGCAAACACGGCACACATCTGTTTATACCAGCGGTGAATTGTTCATTTTTATTAAGTACAAGCTACTGTGCACTTCTGGGAGTATAACAGGTTCGATATAAAGTGGCAAAAATATAAAAGGGGAAAATACCCCACACTGCGTGTAAACCCTCGTTGTGACTGTTTTAGATAAAAATGGCGTACTGTGCACGAAATGTTGCAGAAACACAATCTGATATTTTGATAATTATTATTTTAATAATTTGATCAAATTGAGGCCCAGGATCCAAATCTTCAGTTCTGATTTTTTTAAGTGATATCTTTCCTTCCTGTCGTGGAAGTCACAAGATGTGAGCAATTGTTTTTTTACGTTACGATCCAAAGAGCCTCAGACGCACTGTAACCAAACCAGGATGGATTGTGCTGGGAGCCGGACTGAGCTCATTCTCACTCCCTGTGCTAAAAACAGAATTAGCTTTTCCCCGAACACCGTCTACAGCTGCTGGATGGTGCTCTGCGTCCTACTGCTCCGGCAATTACTTTGACGAAAGACAGCTCACTCGGGCGCTTTTAACCTTCTCGCAGCTACGGGCGAGATTGACGCTCGCGATATGAAGGCGCTGGTACACATTCTCTAACTTTCACAATCGCGACAGTCTTCGCTTTTTTAAAAAAAAAGTAGATATAGCCCTGAAAAAAGCATTAGCTTTATCAGTTTTTACATTAATCTATTTTGAATCAAAGTTTGATATTTTTTTTATTTTTTATTGCATTTTACATAATAATAATAATTATTATTATTATTGCTTACACTTATATAGCGCTGTTCTGGATACTCCACTCAATGCGCTTTACAGGTAATGGGGACTCCCCTCCACCATTCTCCTGAATGATCGCAGAGAGTCAGGACCTCGGTTTTACGTCTCAGCCGAAGGACGGCACCTGTTTACAGTTTAGTGTTCCCGTCATTGTACTGGCGTATCAGGACCCGCATGGACCGCAGGGTGTGCGCCCAGCGACAGAAACCAGACGTGTGTCGGGCTCGGCTGCGAGCAGGACAATGACGTCACGGGGACAAAGTAGAGGAAATCAAAACGGTTCTATAAAAGACCTGTGTCAGCTGTTGGTTTGCAGTCTGGACTCTAAATCCTCCGATCCGATTTTAAATCTCTCTAATACCTGAGCTGCGGCTTCTTTCGAGTATTTATTCGTATACTTATTATGTGTAAGTGTATAGATGAAACCTTTCATATATTGTTCAGTTTAAATCAAAATGCTTTACTAATACAAGAGAGAAGTATAGTATGAAGGATGTGACAAATTTATGATTTCTTGAAACAAAACGGTTTTTATTTGCATTCGAAATGAAGCGGAATTTTAGCGCGACACACAAACCCTTTGTCTTTTTTAGAGTGATTTTTAAACAGACATAAATGTAGAAAACGTGTTTTTTTTAGTACTACAATTGCAGGGTCAGTGGTGTAATGAATAACGCGTCAGGCCTCGCGTCAGAAAATTATAGGTTGGACTGCCGTCTGGCTTGTTGAGTTTATACCACTTACATTCTTTTATATAAATGAACTGCACCTGAAAGCTATAGAAAACACTTTGGGTAAGTTGTCTACAGTCTCATGCGAATTTCGACAACTTACCCAAAACACTGTACTGTCTGGAGATCAGCTCCAGCTCTGAACTCAATTGCAATGAAAAAAACATGTGTAACAAAACTGGAGAACAGCTGAACTTGTGCTCAGTTCGGTGATGAGGGTTCAGAACTGTCATTGCTGTAATTAGCACGAGCTGCACAGGCTCTGAATCAGACCATGTCAATTAGTCTGATCAGTGTAGGACACGTTAATGTAGAATTATTAATACGTTTATTAGTTAGTTCAGGTTTACCCACCTGAACTAATGTAGAATTATTACTTGGTCTGTCTCTTGTTTGTATATAAATGAATGTCTCTGACAACTTAATGTTAGTTTTACGATGTAGGTCAGGCGTTGACATATGCACGAGTATACGAAATGGCTCACTCCTGATTCAACTCATGTTCTATAGGAGATTGGCGATTCCTCCTGTTTCTCGTACAACCATATCAGAACAGAAGCCCGTGTCACCCAGCTGTGATTCAAGATCGACTCGCATCTTTATCCCTTTTTTGTTCGTGATCATTATATTCTTTAGTTATGATCAATATTGAACTTTTTCGAAATGAAATGACAATAATCAAACATGCAGGCAGATTTTTGAAAAGTATTCGGAATTGACAGGGTGCACCTTTGGAATAGTCGTCAGAAAATGTGAGAAAAGGAAAGTTATGTAAGCTCTCACACAAAGCATTGAAGATTGGAATCTTGAGTGTAAAAAAGCTACCCGTCTCCCAATGATAGGCAGGGATACACACCATGACACTAACTAGGAGCGCTTGTCAGCTGTTAGGAGGCATTTCCTCTTAACACTACTATTGTTTCGGGTTTCGGCTTTTACAACAGAATAACAAAACGGCTTCAATTACGTCGATTAGACTCAGCGAAACTTTAACACCTATGATATTACGAGTGCTTTGCACATGTCGAACTTCAAGAAGGAACTACTACAACAGTTGTGGACATAATTCAATACCACCGGCAAAGTCCAATGCCGGCAACGTCTGAGAAAATAATGTTCACTCATGGAATTTGGTCTTTGAATGGCTGGCGGGAAAATTCATTTATACTCCTGTTGCACCCTCAGCAGATTTGTTGGAGAACCTGACAAGAATTATTGGGATAGCACTGTATGTATTCTGGTTTATTAACTTTAATTTTAATATAAATGTAAACATGCATGCTGTATAATCTATTGTAATTTTAAAATATGTTAGCTGAGGATGCGAGGGGGGCTATTACACCTTGTGAAACACAGAAGGAACTGTAAAAAAGGCTGGTGAATAAAATTGGCGATCACAAGAAAACCACAATTTATGTGGTATTATCATCAATATCCTTCAAAATCGACGTTCAAATGAAGGATTTGAAGAAACTATGAAAAAAGCAACAGTAGTAGCAAAGGATTTTGATTTTTGTTCTTGCATCACCGTAGAGTTGCACCCCTACAAACAGCACAAAGGATGAATCCCACCTCCTTTGTTATTGCTACGTTTGTGCCGGTGAAAGTAGCGTTTGTGCTATTGAAAGCATTTCGGAAGATGAAGGTGCAGTCACTTCCACATGTCATGATATCATTAGATCGGACGACAAGAGCTGATGCCCCCCAGTCCAAGCCAGCAATGTGAGAAAGATGAGGATGGAGGACAGTAGTGTGGCCGAGTGGTCTAAGGTGCTGGATTTTAGGTTCCAGTCTCTCTTGGGGTGTGGGTTTGAATCCCACTGCTGCCAAATGTTAGTATTTTAAGACCTGCAATACGATCAGTAAAAGCGCTTTTTGTTAGGCTGCGGGAGGTGCTTAGAGATAGACTTTCTAAAAGACAGGCTGTCAGCTTAACATCAAGGCAGAAGAAATATTTTGTTTTCTCAACAGAAATTCTCTTTGGCATGTTCAGCTTTATGTAGGGAACAACGTCTGCCGAGATCACTTTTGAGGCAGTGCACATGATAGTGTTCCGGCAAGCACATTTAATATTGGCTGTGGCGGTGAGCTGCTTTTGTCTGTGAAACTTTTAATTCTTAGCGCCGAATCGTTGGCAGGGGAAAAGCTTATTAAACCTTTTAACAAAGCGCTCCATCAGAAATACTTTGTTCATGATCAAAAGAGATCAGAGGATTAACTTCATGAATTCACATAGCATAATTTACAGGAAAGATTTAAAAGGGGAATTGATTGTGCTTCCTGATGTTGTTCCTGTGGTTTCTTTGGATACAAAGGTGAATGTTCTTTGACGTTCTGCTAGTGTATCCACTGGGTGGGCTTTATCAATTAGCTCGGATAGGTCATCAGTGCTCCATCTCCGGAAAATAATAAGCACTGTCGTTTTTTCCTGTGCTGTCTTTTAAAACATAAAAGATCACGAGTTTATAGATTTCTCCAAATAACAACTATACATTTTAACCCAGCAGTTAGCATTCCTTCAATCCAATAGTTTTACTCTGGGTAAAAAGCAGCGCAATATACAGAGAGATGATATTCAAATATTTCAACGTTCTTATTGGATTACCTGTATGGAGATATCGCTCAGAATTCCTAATATGATTTTGAGTTCAGTTTTGCTTTACTACTTTCAGAGTCTTTTATTGACCTTGCTGAAGCAGAGAAGTGACATAATCACAAATGCGACCTACCTGTGCTGCTGTTTCTGGTTAATAATGATTATTGCGAGGAAAAAAAAAACAGCTCCTTGCATTAAGAGCAAGAGCAACCAACGCGCTCGCTTGTTGAGTTGGGTTTTATTCCGTGGTGCTCTTCCTCAGATGCAAAGTTATTTGGCGAGCAAGGACCTCTGAGAAGGAGCCTGAATCCATCAAGAACTCAGAAATTCTAATATCGCACTGCCGTCTTGTGTACAGAGATCTGCTTCTTCCTTTTTGAGTGTTTTGGTGTTTAAGAGCATGCTTCCTACCTCGAATGTTTGTTTCAGGAGATGTGTTACCAGATCACAGATCATCTTGAAAAGATTTGGGATGCACTGGCTCAGTTATTTGAAGGAACCTATACCACCAACGCACTTCTGAGAAGCACCTGCACATTTTCGCAATCCTCTCTCTCACCTACAAAGTTATGAAGACACAGACGACCAACAAAAACTGATTTGATTCACTCAAGGCTTCACTCTTCTGTTGTGATGTCGTTTTAATTAGTGTTAGCTGTGATGAGGTGTTGTTTCCGCCTCTTAAAGTTTAAGAGTCTGCTCCTTTCTTCCTGGTATAGAAATAACATGTTCCATCTTTGTTTACAAACACCACTGTAAATTATTTGTCCATCTCTAAAGCCTGTGTGTATTGACAAGGCAATTCAAAAGCACATATTAAATAAGAACACGATCCTTCTTGTTACCATTCACGTGGTTGGAGCGTTGTTTCGCCCTTTAACGTTCTTCTACAATATTTACAGACAGGGCTTTATCACTGGAGTTGTGTGCATCGGTCCATGAACATCAACTGTACTGGTGTTTTTCTATGCGTAATTTAATCGCAAGCACTTAAAAGATGCAAAAAGGTTTCAAGGAAAACATAATTGAAAGACAATCGAGTAAGGAGGTAGAAAAACGCACCCCCCCCCCCCCCCCCCGTTGAAGAATCAACCACCGTCGCCCATGTGACTGGATATAAAAATAAATTATTCATTTTGCCCAGTCTCTGGAAGCTTCGATGCGATTATTTTCCCTTCCTTATTTCTTCATTCCCATTAATTTACTTTGTAGTAGAAGAAACGCGAAAGTGGGAAACTGCAAGCATTCTTCGTGAAGGGTGGATTGTGTTCAGTAAACATATGAACATCTTTACGTCAGTTCCATCATCGGTAGGCTAGGGGATGTAGCTCAGTGGTAGAGCGCATCCTTCGCATGTATGAGGTCCCGGGTTTAATCCCCGGCATCTCCAGGTGTCTTATGTTACTGTGCTCACATCGCAATCTTCTGGTGAGTGAGAACTCTTTGCTCGTGTTCATAGAGAGCCAGGTTTACACAATTAATTTCAGTCACACACGAAGTGCTACAGTGTTGCTCTGCTGTTTTAAATGTACCTCCAAAGCATTTCGTTCTGTTAACTACCAAATGATTTGAACTAATTTAACGTCATATTCAGAAAATCCAGAGAAGGTCATCAGACTTTTAGTGGCTGTTGAAGAAAACACCTGTTGAATCTTACCAGGGATTTCTTGAGAGATCATTCAGCGAGCGAGTCCTCCCTCTGGACTCGAAATATTTTTAGTTAAACTGTTATTCACATACTCTAACGAAGAGAAACGTTAGTGTCTTCCGGTGTGTGAGCCCATTTCTCAAAAAAAAGTTATATAAATTTAATTGTTCTACTTTTTAGGCTTGCATAGTCTTATTAATATTTCAGTTAAATTTTAACTGTAGTTTTTTTCTGTAGTAACATCAGTTGATATTAATATTAGTCCTGATTTATATGTTTTTGTCATGGTTGATCTTAAGTAATTTTGTAATTAGTTTCAGTTTTGAAAAATCGCGCAGAGAAGCTACCAAACCTGGTAATGTTCATATAATGTGTAATGCAATAGCAGCATTTTGGGTTGAAAACAAAAAGTATATCTTGGTATGAATCCTAACACATCATAGGCAGTGTTCTAGGACTTCTCGCTTCAGATAAAGTTGTCAATACATCATAGATTTCTACTCAATCAATATCAGCAGTTTTATCGGTACCGAACGCTAGATATAGATCCTGGCAATACTTCGTGAGATCATTGTAAGAAAATCCAAAATACTACGGAAGGAATCAAATTTATACGTTTCTTTGGATCGAGAATATGATCATTATGAGACTCAAAACATGCCTGTCTTTTCTTTTTTCGAGGACAAATGGATTATTGAGGTGTAAAGATGGGTTCAAAACCAAAATCAGCTGCTATCGCTGCTGTTTCTTCAAATCCTTCAACTGATCATCGATATCGAGGAATAATATATAGTTTCTTCAAATCCTTCAACTAATCATCGACATAGAGAAATAATATTATACAACTTGTGGTTTTCTGTTAATTGCCAATTTGACTGTAATTACATCTTCGTTTACAGATGTCTTGCATGTATCACATGGTATAATAGTCGTCGTGCGTCCTCAGTTAAAATGTTTTAAAAAGTACGACAAAAGTACAACATTTATGGTTACATCCATATTAAAATGAAGGTAAATATACCAAGATATTAAAATACAATTGTACAGTTCTAACTTAATAATGCCTGTGAAGTTCTCCAACAAATCCGAACTGTAATTTTGAAATATTATAGCTGAGAATGAAAAGAGAGTACAAAGATCAAATTCAATGAGTGAAAATGCACCAGTAGTTCTCTAAACTGAGTTTCTTCCCTGAAATGACTCGCTAGCGAAGCACCAAGCAGCCTTGAACGGATCGCGGAAATCAAGTATACAGTACAGATGGATTCAGAGTGTGCTTTCCAACTTTTGTGCAACATTTTCCTTTGATAGGGCAGAGTTGTCTTCACAATCTGGGTTAAATAAAAAGGAGTGACGACAGTGTTAAACAGCTTTCCTTCTTGGGGAACAACGGTTGTGTTCCATATTTCTAATTATTTTGGTTTCAAGATCGCAATTTAGTGTGAAACATAAACGCCAGCTGGATAAGCTTTATTAATTTCCCTCACGGGATCAATAAAGTATCTATCTATAAATCTCTTACACGTCATTTACAATGGCCTTTCAACTAATAGCCCGTGCGGGGATCAAACTCTAGCTGTTCGTACAGTACGAGTTGCGTAAGGCTCTGTTACGCGCAGATGAGAAACTAACCTCTGCTTCTTCATTATACACACAGTGAGCTATATACGCGGGCTTACTGCCTCCTACGGGCTCTGTATTTGATTGCGGTACAAGACCGGCCGTGGAGTTAAAGTGAGACGGGTGTGTACATTAAAAGGCTCATAGCGTCCCTGGGAGGGCTCAACCCACCACCCTTTTGGTTAACAACCGAACCACAAAGACTCATGTACAGCTAACACTTCTCGGTCTCGGTGAAAGTGATACACTCCGTAAAATTTCCAGAGATTCATTTATTTTTAAATGAAAATCACCAACAGCGGCCGAGATCTACTGGAGTTTTTTCATTCTATACTGCGATTTCTGGAGGGTACCCTGTGGAAATACGAGTTTTGACGAGAAGGGATGGACATATAAGGTCAAAAGGCTTGGGGAATTGAACTTTAAGGTGAAGACTGCGGGTTCAGTAGCAGCAGAACCTGATCAGTATCAGTTGACTCCGATATACTTTGAAAATGAACTTGGGGATTTAGAGTCAGACGTGCTACCGTTGCACCATGGGGTACTTAATTTAAAAAAATAGGAAAAAAAATCAGTGTTCCTGGATCTGTAATTGAGAACAACACCTGCACAAGAGCTGCGCAGGAAGAATAAAATGTGGTCTGGGAAGAAGAGACTCTCTTCGGAAGAGCGGCGCTCTTAACGGATTTTTTTTTTGTCTCCTTTGGGGAATTCAAAGGCGCTGACAGATGTGAACTCGTGGCGCAACGGTAGCGCGTCTGATTCCAGATCAGGAAGCTGCGTGTCAGCTATTGGTTTTTCAGGTTCTGCTGGTCCTGAACACGGAATTCACACCATGCAGTTGAGTTCTATCTGTACACCACATAGATAATCTAAACAAAATAGAGCAGTACAGGACACGCAGTGTGGAGCTCACACAGCGAATAGCCTTGAACACAAGAGAAAAGGCACCGTTCACATCTGCTAAACATCACGTCCAACTTTAGAGACAGCTGCATCAGAGAATGGAATCCCGGAAGTTTCAGATAACTTCTTTTAATTCAGGTTCAATCAAACCTGAAAGTTAATGAGTTTCCGGACACTTTTGTTTTATTAAAAAAGTGTCTGAAGCCTGAAAATGTAATTTGAAAAAAAAAACGCTATTGTACATTTGCAGGTGCTTTTTGTAACGATTTGCTATTTCATGCTGGAAAACAAAGGAAACAGACCCAACGTTTGCTTTCAGGTGCGGTTCATTACATAATAGACATCTATTACTGAGGAGCTTGAATATAATTTACACGAGCCAGGTAGAAGTCGAACCTACAATCTTATGATCCGAAATCAGACGCGTTATTTATTAAACCGCTGACATTTCACATAACCTGAATTCCCCCATAGTGTGCTCAGCGCCGCTACTAGTAATGCACCGCTCCGTCTAAAATTTCAAAGTGAAAAACATGTGTTTTCTGATTTTTATGAGTTTTAAAATATAATCTCTTTAAATATGACAAGGGTTTTATGTTTCGCACTGAAATTCCGATTGATTGAGAATTCAGAGAAAGACTGTTTTCTTCCACAACACCGTATAATTATCACATCCACCAGACTCTCCAACCTCTCCAGACCTTGCTAGGTGAGCAATTGCTCCGATAAATTAGGTCACGTATCATGTTAAATCATTTCTTCTCAACACATTTCCTGGTGCACGTTTTCTCTATGAAAAAAAGTACATTTTTCCCTTTTCACGATTTTTCGTTTTTATCAAAGCGTACAGAAAGAAAAAAGAAGAAGAAATAGTGTCGCAAAAGAACTCTGTCGCCCTTGGGAGATGTCAAACGCATTGGACATGAAAAATGCCAGATTAAAGCCAGTTCTCTTCGTTTCTCAGTGTCGGGGCTGCTATGTAAAAGAGGCAATTTGCTCTGAGAGCAGGTTCAGCGCTTACTAAACGCAGATGTCTCAGAGCGGTGTGTCCAAGTGGCTGTAAAAGGTGACGGTTGTCCTGTCACCGTAGCTTGGTTGGTTAAAGCGCCTCTTTATGAAACAAAAAAACCAAATTCAAATCCCAGCCGTGTCTTTCTTCCTTTCTTGTAGTACAGAACGTACCATTTTGGGCACTCACAAAGGGCTTGTTTTCGTTAAATGCATGTGTTCATTTCCTTTCTGGAAAACTTATTTTTGATTAAATTCACACAGCTTGCGGAAAATGAAATCCAATTCTTGGTTATCACTGCAGAAGAAATATTACCGGCTGGCAAAATAAACGGTTAGAGATTTTTTTTTTTTAATCGGGAATTTGTGATTCGAGAGAAAAACCGACATGTCAGTTTCTGTGGCGCAATCGGTTAGCGCGTTCGGCTGTTAACCAAAAAGTTGGTGGTTCGATTCCACCCAGGGACGAGTTTCTTTGGCGATGTAAATATTGTCTTCGTTCGATTGGATTTCTCAGCGAAACCATAGCCATTTTAATATTTGCAACAAATGCGAGTGTTTTACACGTGTCAGGATCACCAGGAAATGTCCAATAATGCCCAACATCGTAACTCCCCAGAAAACCATATTCACCCAAGAAAAATGATCGTCGAATCGTCATTTATACTCCAGTTGAATCCTCTGCTGAAATATATTAAAAATACAATGCAGGTTTGTTTGAGAACTTGACAAGCATTGTTACGATAGCACTGTGCAGTTGGATTTTGATATTTTGACATATTTACCTTAAATTTAAACATAATTTATTGTAATTTTAAAATATGTCAGCTGAGGATGCAAAGGGTTGAAAGGGAAAGGTCAGAGGGTATAGTAACAACAAGGTTAGGATTTGTGGAGGTGGTAGGGGTGTTGATGGTTTTTCTCTGTAGAGGATGATTGAATGTTTTATCCTTCTCTGAAGTGAGAAACTGGAAGAGTTGGGAGTTGAGAGATCTGATGAGGTTAGATATAAAAGGAAGTTGATGTGGAGCTGTTAGCAGTAAAAATTACTTAATGTCTTTGATGTTGTCATCAAAGATAAACTGTAGTCAGCAAAGATAAAAAGAAAATTATCTTTGCTTACTGCCCTGTCTTTCTCACACTTGAAGAAGGCTCCACGGCCAACAAGTTGTGATTCTTTTCTTCTCTTTTCAGCAGGAATAGTCCTTTACTTGTTCCTTTGCAGCCTACGCTTGCTGACACAGCTACTCACCTGATATTTAACATTCCTATAATCACAAATATGAATACCACTGTGGGTATTTTTTCCATGATTATTTATTCTGTCATTGAAGCATATTTTATATCATACCGAAGTGTCATAATCACTGAAAAAATATTTTTTTTCATTTAGAAAATAAGAAAATGATAAATCACTATGAATTGCATTTAGCCTGTTCTGATCTAGATATTCTATATACTTTAACATGCCATGTTCACAACGTCACAAATCAGAAATGCAACAGTGAAGTGTTGTAATAACAAATGTACATACTGTTGGTGACATTGAGATGTTTTGGTAATGAGGAAGGAGGGACATGCAATGTTCACAGGATCAAATTTAAAAAACACTACAGTAAAATTTATTGTACTTTGGGATTATGAGAGCCTGTTACATTGTGTCTCACACCTCAGTGTCAGAATTTTGAGACGTTTTTATAACCAGGGGGAAAATACTTTAACCAAATCAGCCAAGGTGCTGTCAGAGTATTAACATCATGTCTGCGTCGGTGATTACAGCTGACTATCGCTGGAGGACAGTTCACTGTGAACAAGTCAACCTCAACTGTTCTATGCTGCATTCTACCCTAGTGGTAAATATTGGTTTCCGTGCGTGTAATATTCCTTTTTTTGTCAAATATTTTCAAGCACAATGTTTGCTGTTGAAAATAAGCCTTGTGGTTCTCAATGTTGTGATCCTTTTCCCCCAGTGTCACCCAAATTGATACATTGTGCTTTGGCAATTCTTCAGGCTATATTGTTTAGAGGAGCTCAGTTGAATTAGTTTGCGTAGATAAAGTATTTCTTTTCCCTTTAATCCTTTAAAACATATTACATTTTCAATACATTGTATCTTTCTTCCTACTAATTGTAGCGGCAATGCTTGTTAATAAGACAGAATTAAGTGTTGCTGTGCTTTCCCAAATAAGGCCCCATCTCTCTATTCAAATCTGTGGTGCAGCCACAGAGACAGTATTCATGCAGGCTGATTTAAAGATGTTTTCTTTTGATAAGGTACAGCTCCCAAATGGGGATGCACTTAGCTAAGCCTGGCTATCATGATCAATGGTCATCCATTGGCGCCTATCTGTCTAGGGAGTGCCAGATGGACATCTGGACTGCATTCCTAAGTGTCAGGAGTAAGTGACTCACATCTCACCTTGATCAACCAATCAGGGACTGGTAGGGCCGAGTAACCCACGTGGGACTCTGATGCCCATGGAACTTTCAGCCAATGAACGAGCTGAAGTTCCTCCAGGTAAAAACAGGCAACACAGAGCTCCCAGAAGGAGAATTTCTAAGGAGAATTCCAGGGGTGCGAGACTATTCTAAAGAATTCCAGGGAAGGACGGCCCAGGAGCAGAAAGGCTCCTAAGGGCAGGACATTCTCGCAGCGCGCCTCCTGACCATCCTGATACATTTTCAATACATTGTACTGTATCTTTCTTCCTACTAATTGTCATCATTTTTTTTCTGGCTTGATCTTGTAATCAGAGATATCAGAATATTCCTTAAAAACTAGTAAAAGAAGAGGGACAGATTCGTGCACACTAAAAAATATGAAAGGGAAGCAGGACACAGTAACCACCAAACATCTTATAGATTATGAATGTGCCTGAATTTTTTCAGTGATTTAGAGGGTTCTGCCATTTTAGATGTTATGCTGTTCCTGTGTGATGTATCAAATGTGTTATTTAAATCTCCAGTCATTACTATATCAGTCTTAAGGCCTTGCAGTATAGATTGCAATTCATCCAAAAATGCCAAGTTTCCCACTGGTGATACACACAAGGAAATTCATGTACATTCCCCCCCCCAAATCAACAAATTTAAAATCAAATACCTCCCTCCTCATCTGCAGGTGGAGAGATTAATGTCAGAAGAAATACAGGTTTAAAAGTCAGGAGCATTGATAGTCCTATTTTAAAATTATGCTAAAATGCTCACAATATATTTAAAACGTTCTGTAAAATGCAAAAATAATTAAAAAATATTAAAATAAGGTTAAAAGAAATGATACACAGTTATAAAGCTCAGGAATGATCACTTTGAAGTTACAATCCACTTACAATATGCCAAAAATGGCAAGAATATGTAAAACAAGTGTATAAAATTAAAAAAAGTTTAAAATAAATACTTAATACTTTTAAAATTCAGGAATGTGATTGGTCAGATGCTTACGATGAGTGTTGCTGGTGTTTCGTGTGATTTAGCGAATTGAAACAAAATATTCAATTTAAAAACGGCAAGAGCTCGTATGAAAAAAAAGTTCGTAATGTAAGTATCTTTGTTGTAAGAACTGCGCCATAACTAGTGACTGGTTTATATTCAGTTATGTGCATTGGGAACAAAAGGGAAACTTACATGGATTTTATTAGGTTTTAGGAATCAGAAAATGTATTTTTACACGTTTATGCCTAAGAGCAGAAATAACTTCCTGCTTTCAGCGCTTTTATTGTTTCTGCTTGTAACCTCGAACAGAAAAACCCAGTACTGACTCACAGAAACGCCCCGGAGTTTCGGTGTTTCTGGGATTTAAGAGGGATGTATGAAGACAGTAAAGGGGAGTTTTTTTTCCCCCGCTGTAGAGTATGAAGGCGGTGTGACGAGTCTGGAGGGAGGAGACGCACATTCCGCATGGAGAGCGCAGAGCAATGAGTTTCACCTGCAACTCGCCGAGTCCTGTCCTATATAACCGCTGAGCCCGGGTACCCAAAGTCTCCAGCCAGTGTTGGAGATGTACAATTTCAATAGTTGTTTTTTTAAGCAGGAGCCGGGATTTTTTCGCTGCTATTATTATTATTATTATTTTATTATTGGAGTTAGTGGTTACTGTGCTAGACTGGCGCGAATAGCGCTTCTATTCATTTTCTCTGCTCAAATACTCTGCTGGGCAAAGCTTAAATTAAAACCTTTTTCTGAAACATTGAGTGTGAGGGGTAACAGGTGGAGTTTAAAGCCAAATAAAGGGCTGTTTTGGATGAAAGCAGTAGATTGGGTCGAGCTCGTTACTGACCTCACTCACGCAAACTCCATACGAGGTGTTCGGGGCTACGATAAAGAGAACAGTACCTCCTTGTGATGTATCAAGAATACACATAATAATGAAGCCCATTTCCGCCAGGGAGTGAGAAAAAACCGCGCTATGGTATCTCATATTTGCGATTTCGAAATTATCCCCATATATTTCTGTCCTTTTGTTATTGTAACGGGTTCTAGGGTTTCTGTCCTTGTCGCTCCCGCCCTAGTTCATGCCTCACTGTATAGGCTCGAACCCAGGTCTTGCCAACTAAGCTAAAGACCTTCAAGTAAAAAAGGAATTGTACCAGAACTCGTTTTGGATAGGTTTGTGAAATTTGAGTTAGATACCTAACTCAACAGAGCTGTTTTTATAACAAAATATGGGAACTGGAAGAAAAGCAATAGGGCACTGATGGAGTTTATAGACTGTGATGCAAATACAGGAATAACTAAGAGAGGAGGGACTAGTTCAGGAGCACAACCAGCTCTCCCCTGCCCAATCTCACAGCAGGGTCTGTTGTACCCCAACATGAAATTCAGAATCTTGGAGCTCAGCTTTTGATCACTCAGCTGAGAGATGAGCCCTGGGCGTATGGGGCAAATACGGGAGACGCGTTACTCGAGGGAGAGTTTTTATCCCTAAGGGATGACTTGTTTTACAACAGCAGACAATATAATGAAACAAAACCTCTGTTCTGCTGCTTCAGGCTGGTTCCACTGGGAACAAGTGGGGCTAGGAGCTCGTGAACAGCAATTGGCCCAGTGGGCAAAAGATGTAGAATATACTTCTATTAAACACATACCTTAGACATATAAATGTGGTCAGCACAAAGCAGACAGAGCAGTCCCTGAATTCAAAGAACAGATTTGTTAAAATCCCTTGTACCACTTTAGATTGATCTCGGTTAGAACAAGACCATCAGATGTGAGGGGAATTCGGAACAGGAGCCTCTGCTTCGTCGTTTATTGAGCTTCTGATCAACGTCTGAGTGAAAATTATTTATTGTCTTTGATTAAAGTACACAAAAGGGACCTTCCTACGAGCCGGAGTCAAACCAGCGACCTAAGGATTCAACGCTGTTTCCACAACAGTCCTCCGCTTTATCAACTGAGCTATCGAAGGGATGACAGGAGTTGTTTCTTTACACATACTGCCCAATGTAGTGTCATGTTCCGGGTGATTTAAATCCCAGTTTAACATCAAGTTTCCAACTCGTTTCCTTAGTCTTGTTTACCTTGAATTTAAGACACGAACCAGGATTCTACTGTATAAACGTCCAGGAATATTACACAATGTTTGATGGGGCATCAATCACTCCAGGCGGAAATTGACTTATTTTTTTTCTAGAGGGATCATATTAAACCTTTCATTTGGATCGAGAAGAGGATCACCATGAGACACAAAACATACCTGTCTTTTTTCTTAAAATCGAAGAATTCTTGAATTTAAGACTACAACGAACTCAGCCTGCAGCTCCTTAATTAACCTGTTCTTAACTTCAAGGAACTCAATCCTGAGCCCTCTAGAGGTTACTGAAATAGAGGACTGATTGAAATGAAGAAATTCAGAAGCAGACTAAGCGGAACACTGGATCACATTAGAATATTACCCTTTATAGTGGGAATAAAACTGTCACGACATAATGAATTTACGCATCAGTTGCTTGGAATATCATTGTAATATTTAATTTGCTTTCCTGTCACACCACTTTTATTAATTATGAAGTTTATCAATACACGTTTATTTAAAACAATGTCATTTATTATTAATACAGTTTCATTCCGTCTTTATTAGAAGCTGTATCACAGATAATGCATATAAAGCCTTCAGTATGCGATTGTGAGTTCAGTTATCCCAGGGAGTGAAGAGAACTGAAATTAAGTAAAATGACATTTAAATAGAGTGTAAGTCTTAAAAGTTACCTCTCACTTCAAAATATTTACAAGACTCTACCAGGAGTGGGGTTTGAACCCACATGGACATTTGTCCATTAAGTCTTAAATCCAACGCCTTAACCACTTGGCCATCCTGGTCAACAGCGACTTTATCTCCGTTGTTTAACATTTCAATATGATTCAACTATTTAAAAAAAATAAACCAGGGCCCTGTCACAGAAACGTACCCCGTTCTGCCGCGCAACAAACGGGTACTTAGCACAGTACTAAAGAGGAGCTGTGTTTACTGTCAGCAGACATTTCCTCATTTCGAAAGACGTTTTCGCCTTCTCTCAGCTTTTTAAAGACGGTCATAAACGATCAAGAAGTAATTAATTTCAGTTTGAAGTCTGTTTCTTTTGTCTCCGCTTTTGATGAAGAAAAGCCGTGCGTGGGAGATCCCCTCTCTGAAGAAGTTTGCCGTCACCCTGCAAGAGAGAAGATCCATCATTCACCGAGGCAACCGCTGAGACAATTAACATTAAACACGTGAAATGCGAGATGCTTTCTACTTAGGGATTTTTTCGTTTCTACTTTGTCAGAAGTAGGATTTAAACAAAGGTCTCCAGGAAAAGCTGCAACCTAAACGCAACACCTTAGACCACCAACCATCCAACCTGTGTCTCTTATATGGAATTATATTTTATTTCTTTCTACTTGTTGAAAATAAAAAAGTGAAATCATGTAATGAGGGAAATGTCTTTTTTCATGGGAAAAACTAGTACGAGCAAAATGTAAAGTTAGAGCAGCGCTCAATAAAAACGATCAGAAACCGAAAGCGCTTCTTATGCGGATCAGTATATTCCGATGCCGGTGGTTCTGCAGAATAAGAAAAGCCGATCTCAAAGCAGTGGGTTGCCATTACGGCTACTCTGGCTGCAGCTGTTTTAAGATCTACTCAGCGGCACAGAAAGTTGTAGGAGGTCAGACTGGTTTGCGCTGTCTGAAAAACAGTATGCGAATTTAAGCTTATTTAAATAAGATTATTTACAATATAATACATGCTCCAAAAGCGTTAATCCTGCAGTGGCTGCTATTTGAAACGCCTTCATAAATGACGTGTAATAGAGATTTATGCAGCTGGCTTCTATGCTTCACAGTATGTTGCAATCAGGAAAATAAACCTATAAGAAATGTACAATACAAGGTCTGTTCCCAAACGTGAAAGCTGTATTACACTGATGTCGGTCTTTTTGAAATAATCCAGATTGTAAAAACGACTGCGCCCTAGCAGATCAAAATATTACAAGAAGGCTGTAAAGCACACTCTGAATCGATCCGAATATTTAATTTCCCGGTCCGTTTAGGCTACAACAGGCAATTTTACGTTTATCCAGCAAAGCATTTCTCAGTTTAGTGAACTACTGGTGCTTTTAAGAAATCTGAACGTAGTTCGTCAGGATGGCCGAGCGGTCTAAGGCGCCAGACTCAAGGGCTCCTGTCTTTCCATTGCTTGGGTGTTCTAGTCTCTGAATAGAGGCGTGGGTTCAAATCCCACTCCTGACAAATAATACCTTTTCTCTGTCCTGCATTTTCCCTTCTTGTTGCGCTCGCTGACAATGACAGGAAGAGGAAAACGGATAAACCGTTTTGCGGGCACATGATGGGCAGGGAAATGCTTCGTGAACACTTCAATGTGATTAGCAGAAAGTCAAATAGGCTTCGATTCTCCCTTACGTTCGGGCTGCCTGTAATCGAGTAAAGATTTACTGCAAAGTATGTATTCCAATGTGAAAGACCGAAATATAAAGCCAGAAGAAGATTTATTAAAACATATCTGTTTTCCTTGTGGTTTATCCTTTATTTAATTAAATGTGGCATTGTGAAATCAACCTGTAGCCCTACCGAATGTAGTCACTCTCCCAGTGACAGCGGCAGGAGCAGAGAGATTATATCAGAGCTCGAACAGAGAGTTCGGAAATCGAGGGAAATTGATTTACAGAACATTTTATTAAACTTTCCTATCTGCTCGGCCTTACTGAAGTATTTTAGCTTTTTTTTTGTCTATTTCTATACTTTACAGTTGTAAACTTAAACTTGTCCGTTTAGCCAGAGAAGAGAGATATAAGCGCTATACCCCACGGTAACCTCCGATTCCAATAACCTTGACTAAAGCAGGAAGATCAGTTTCTGCTCGAGACAGCAGTTTTCTGAACTGTAAATCTCCAACAGTAGCTGGAGACGGTGTGTGTCCGGGTTCAGCAGCTATACAATTCACGTGTCCTCCCTCCTTTATTACCTTCATACACTCCTCTTAAACCACAGCAAACTCCCAGAATATTTCGGTGAACAGGTAGTGGGTCTTTCTTTCCGAGATCACAGGCAGAAAAAATAAACACGCTGAAATAAATTTCCTAAAATCCAAAGAAATACAGGTACGATTCTGATGTATCTCAATAGTTTTGGCACGAATTTGCAATGCTAATCTATTGGGCTCTGCACGCGTGGGCTCGAATCCCACTCCCGTCGGTTTGAGCCTTTGTGTTCTGTTTCTAAGTTGGGTTGGCGGTCTTTTGCTACTTTAGGAGAGCAGCAATATTTCTAGCGTTGGCTGAACATGGCTTAGTAGCTGACAGACAATAGTCTCTTAATATTTCGGCTAAATTTATGTTTTGTACTGCTTTCACCTGATATTAATAGTAGTCCTGATAAACGGTTTTGGGACATGGCGCATCTTGAAAAATGTTCTTGTGAATTTCAGTTTGAAAAAAATGCACGCACCAGAAACCGGAACTGGTCGTGTTTACATAATACGCAATGCAATAGCAAAGATTGGATTTGAAAATAAATCTTGCTACGAGTCCTTAGTTGTTACAAGAGGCGTTTTAGCACTTTTAGCTCATAAATCCATCTTCCATTTGTACTCCATCAATATTAGCAATGTTATCTTTACCTAGCACTAAATGTAGCTCTAAATAAATGCAAATTTTAAAATACATTTAAAAATAAATGCTATTCCATATATTGTAACTTTGTGGTATTTAGAATTTTTATCTGAGGATGCAGGGGAAAGTATTATACAACTGTGAAAGAGGCTCGGATTTTAATACAATTTCGATCAAAAGAAAACCAAAATCCGTAAGATTGAATTTGACCTTCAGTTGAAATATTTGAAGAAACTCTCAAAGAAGCAACTGCAGTAGTGGAGAGATTTGATCCGATGTTCCGATGTTTGCAGTTCAATAATCCATTCGTCCTCGAAAGAAGCAAAGGCAAGTATGTTTTGAGTGTCACCATGATCCTCTTCTCAATTCAAAAGAAAGTTTTTATGTGATCCTGTTCCCACTAGAAAAAGAGTCGATTTCTGCCTGCACCGATGTCCCTTCAAATGTTTTATAAGAACTATGGACGTTTATAGAGTAGAAGCCTGGTCCATTTCTTCTACTAAACGAGACTATGGGAGTGAGTATTTTGATATCGAACTGGGATTTAAATAAAGAGGAACACTACACTGCATTGGGCTACGCGTGTGACAAAACATTTACTTTCCGACCTCTCGATAGCTCAGTTGCTAGCTCTTAAGACTGTAGACAACAACAGCAGGCGTTTCTTATGTCCCTGGTTTGAATCCAGTTCAAATGATGGTGTTTTCTTGTTCCTTAATCAAAAAGTGAAAATTTCGAATTTGTCTTTCACTTTGATGTTCACCCGAAACCTCAGTATACAAAGAAGTAGAGGCTCCTGTTCTGATTAATCCTCAAGTCTGATTGTTTTGCTTAGACCTTTAAAATGTACACTGTTGACTGTTTGCGCTTCCTAACACAATTAAAAACCCGCCGACAAGTTACCGATCGGGAGTTTAGTTCAGTGATAGCGCGCACTTAAGACTCTCCGTTTTCTATCGCCGGCATCTTTGTATTCTTTTTAAACGCGATATCTTTTATTCTTCGTGTGTGAATTTCAGGGAGACTCATAAACCCTTTGTCTGTTTTAAAGATACATTATTTTAAACCAGACATAATGAAAGACGGAGTAATTAGACACACGTACAAAACACATGAATCTAATTGAGAAAATGTTGACCGTGGCGATGTACAGTATTACTAGCTGCTCTGAACTCAATGTGGTGCTGTATGGGAATGCGATGCAAACGCCAGTGGCACAATGGATAACGTGTCTGATTACGGATAAGAAGACTTTAGGTTTCTACTCCTTCCCGGTTCGTGAAGAAGCTTTTAAACCACGCTACTCAACACTGACATCGTAGTGTGTGCGGTCCTACACAACCTTACTATCAACTAGATGAGTCTTCTGTTCCATCCCGATTCTTTCCGCACATTCCTGCTATTTCACAACCGTTATTGTAGGACAACAGCCACAGACACGAGAAGATATACTATTCCGAACAAATGTCTTAAATAATCAAGTTGAAAAGGGTGACAATAAGTTTTTGTTTCTTTAACGTAACCTTACTTTTGCCTGTAAAGTTCACATTCTTTTCTGTAGCCGCAAATCCCCAATATTTCTGCTGTCTCCCGAGAAACACAAGCGTGGAGTCAAATCATATTAAATAACACAACACATCTATTAATTTAACACCCAGATGTGACAGAACACATGTAAGACTTACACACAGCCTTTAATGTGCGATAGTGAATTTGCAGGTATCCTGGGGAGGGAAGAGAACTGATATTAAGGAAATACATATTTAAAGGGGATGCAAGTCTTAAATGTGTTTTGTCACATCTGGGTGTTAACTGAACAGTTTTTTTAGCATTATTTATTGTGTTTTGACTCTATACTTGTGTTTCTCAGGAGACAGCAGAAATATTGATGTTTACATTTATATTCACATTCCCGGTGATATTGACTTAGGTACTCAACTATTTACTTGTAGTTTGACTCGTGTCAAAAGTTGAAAATCTCTGCAAGCATCAAGATGGCTAAGGACGTGGAAAGAAACTCAATCACATTTAGAGAAGGTAATGTTTAGATCGGATTAATTCGAAGTGTGTCTCTGGGTGCGTTTGATCTACTAACGTTGTGTTTAACTGAAGGACACCCTGACTGAGTGTGCCATAGAAACTGACACACGTCGTATTTTTTCTACATTCACAGATTTTTGGCTAAAGTAAAAAAAAAAAATCGTTGTCATTTTCTTGCCTGCTGGCAGTAATTCTTTTGCACTGATAAGAAAGATGAGCAATTTATCTTTCGCAATGTGTGGATTTCTTGAAAAACAAGTCGTGCCAAAAACGAAATGAACATTTCATTTAAACATAATGCTGAAGAATATTGTCTGTAACAATAAACGGTGCGCGAAGACAGGATGACAGGCACCGCTGGGATTTGAACCCAGGATCTCCTGTTTACTAGACAGGCGCTTTAACCAACTAAGCCACGACGCCGGCAGCATTCGCCTCTTTTACTTCCACTTGGACACACCGCTCTGAGACACCTGCGTTCAGTAAGCGCTGAGTCGGCTGGCTGAGCACGTTGCCTCCTTTACATTCAATAGGTGCCCCGACACTAAGAGAAAGGTACAGAAATGGCTTTTATCGGGCACTTTTCATGTCCAATGCGCTTGACATCTCCCACGGGCGGCAGAGTTCATTTACGACACTTTTCCTTTCTTTATTCTTTCTGTACTCTTTGATGAAAAAAAACGAGCAATCATGTAAGGGACAATGTATTTTTTCATAGAGAAAACGTGCACCAGGAAATGTTGTGTTTAGAAGAAGTGAGTTAACATGAAAAGTGACCTAATTTACCGGAGCAAATGCTCACCTAGCAAGAGCTGCTTTGCTACAAGAGAGAAGTAGAGTAAAGACGTGATCATTTCACACCGTTGTGGAACAAAACGCTTTTTTTGTCAAGACAGAAAACCAGGGTGCTCCAGGTGAGGCTTAAACTTTCAACCTCGGCATAACTCCACTTATTGTCATTTTACTGTACATGGCCTGAACCAGGAAGAAGATTGGAAGTCAAGACGTTATGGTGTTGTTTTAATACTTTCCTGCTCTTTTAATATTCAGGTTTAATCTTTTATTTGGGAGTACTTTCAATTGATATTAATCCTAGTCCCAATGAACGATTCTGGGCCATGGTGCATCTTAAATAATGTTCTTATAGATTTCAGTTCCGAAAACAACTCAGTAGCAGGCTATGCAGAACAAGTGAACACATTTCGAACTGTTGTGAATGCAGTGGAAATAATTTAGTCACTAAATAACAAGCTTATGCACCACTCGCTTGAAAATTGTTATATTTAACAAAAATTGCTTTCCAGACACCACAACTATTCACAATAATTTTATCAATACATGTCTTAATGAAAAGTGTAATTTTTTAATAATTAACTTTAATGTCCATCTTTATTAGTAGATGTATTACATGTACAGCCTTTAATATGTGACAGTGAATTTTCAGGTATCCTGGGGAGGGAAGAAAACTGAAATGAAGGAAATACATATTTAAAGGGGTGTGTTCTGTCATATCTGGGCGTTTGAATAGATTTGTTGTATAAGTTATTGTGATTTCACTCTATACTTGTGTTTCTCAGGAGAAAGTCGTTACATTGGGGGTTTGAGGGTATAGAAAATATGTTGTGCTGTACAGGTAAATGTAAGGATATGTTGAAAAAAATGTATTGTCACCTTTGTGAACGTCATTATTAGATATCTGTTGATCGTTTAGCGACCTAGGCCTCCCTCTGGACTCTGCACTGAGTTGAAAGCTACAGTAGCTCCTCACTGCTTGTCCTGTATTGTTACCTGTGCTCTCGTCTGCATTATCGATGTGCAGCACAGCACCAAGAACACCATAAACTTTGTGACGGAAAGTGCTTAAGAGCATAAAAAATATTGAACATTTTAAACATTCATAGAACAACTTGAAAACTGAGGGACAAAAGACCATCTATTTTGCAGGTTCACAGTAGTTGCAAGAAAACCAGTCGCCTGACTAGTGACCTAGAGATAAAAAGTTCGATATTCTACTGACTGGGCTATTCCTGTCTACTCAGTTTCTCTCTGAAACAACGTTTTTCAAGAAATTTGCAAAATTTGAAATACAATACTTGCTTAAAAGTGCAGATTATTTTTTACGCAAAACTGCAAATGGAGAAAACAGACTCTTTGGAGTCTCTGTGGTACAATTGCTTAGTGCGGCCAGGTTGGGACTAAAATTATAGTAAGGTGATGGTTCAAGTGCATCCAGGCACACCTTTCTCACTGTTCCAATGTGAACATCTATGGAAAAAATGGCATAAAATATTTAACAGATTATTGACCTAATTGATACCGATGTCTTACCACTTGGCCACCACGCCTGCAGTTCCACTTACTTTCCCATCAAGGCTAGCATGTTTTTTAAAATACAAAAAAGTTCCATCTTTGAGCACAAATTGCCATGGTAGGAGGAATAAAACAAATATGACTGTTCAAATGAATTCTATTGAAACTGATTTAATCGCGCAGAATCTACAACAACAAAACCATGATTCTTAACAAGGAGATACTGGGCAGCAGTGGGATTCCAGCTCACGCCCTCGAAGAGATGGAGCTTTAATCCAGCTCCTTAGAGCGCTCGACCAGGGTTACGCTTGATAGCAGCTTTTCAGCACTTGTAGTCTGACTTTGTGGTGTTATGCTCCATGGAAGAGACTGCACCTCCTTTTTTCGAGATGCTTTCTCTCACTTGGTGAAATATTCACTTCTTTGGCCCTCTGAATATAGTTCTTCTGTTAAGCAAGCTTCAGACTCTGCTTATAGCGCCCGTGTAGAGATTTTATTTTTACAGGAAGACGCATTCCGAAACGTATCTCTGTAGTTTTAGAAAAGCTTTGAACAGCGCACAAACAGTATTCTAATTTCAACACGGCAGATCTGTGCAGCAATCGTACTCGATTTGACTGTGATTCTGAAATACTTCTAGCAAACATATTCAGGTTTCCTTGAACCTTTAATAAAAAAAAAATACTTTGCGATGTTCCGCAGATGTGCAGTGTGCCTTTCCTCTTGTCGTATTCAAGAGTACTCACTGCGGGAGCTCCTCACTGCGTGTCCTTTACTCTACTGTGATTTCTTTTAATTTATCTACGTGGAGTGTGGTGAGAAGATCACCTTGAACATTTTCGGTTTGTGAAAGGAAACACTAAAGAAAATACAAGTGATGAACATTTAAAATAACCACAGTACAGCTAGCAGAGGGAAAGATAAAAGATGATTTAGAATGACATTCACAATAGATTGAAGAAAAGCACAACCGCTCAAACAGGGACTTGAACCCTGGACCCTCAGATTAAAAGTCTGATGCTCTACCAACTGAGCTATCCAGGCCCCACAAGAAAAGCGATACTGTCGGGATTCTTGCAAGTCACGTCTCTTCTTGTTCCGAAGCGCAGTCGTACCTGACCCGTCTGGAATGACCACTGACGGACTTTATCCAGAAGTGACGGCGCCACTCCCAGTAGAATGAGAGAGAAATACAGTACGACACGAGGAGTCAAGGGACTCCCACAATTCATCTTTCCTCACATTACTGATTTTTTCACAAAGAATTTGACCTTTTCACAATCAGATTTTTTCACATTTAATAAGATCCTTTAATCAACAACATTTAAGAAAGAAAACAAATGGAACATTTTTTGGAACAATAATAAAAAAAAAACCTTCAATGTCTTGGTTGTATACGTGTGCACACCCTTTATAAAGGGGGTAGCAACTGTGCTGAAATTTAACCAGTCACATTCCAGATCATGTACAAAGGTTATTTGCCTTTGCCAGACATCAATTGTATTGATTCGTATTAGTCCTATTTAATATCAGCTGATCACATACAGACGCAGCCATTCAAAGTGCGTGTTATAGACACGTACTGCAGGTGGCGTCGCGCATTGTGACGCAAGATGACGCGAGGCACCGCAGTACGTGATTGGTTGACCGACAGGGGCACTCGTGGTCCGTTGGTCTGTCGTAGAAAGACTTACAGTAAACGTCTTTGCTGTGCCCGTTGTAGATATTGAATTTTACCACTGAAAGGAAATCTTAGTAGCTGAGCATAAAAAGAATAGGAGCATACTGTAACGCGTGTGAAGGCCATAAACGATATTAATTTTGGAACATAAACATACAGTATATGGCTGGTCTTGGTACTTTAAAGAAAAAATACACACCAGTATTTCATTTCTCCCTAAACATTTTAAGCATCAAAGTCTTTAACTAAAGAGATACTGGAGTCAACAGGCATACTTTTAGAATTTGATTAAAAGGGAATATAATTTTGAATCGCGTATATATTTTATGAAAGCAAGATTGCTCAGCTGGACAAAAGTACACAACCTACCTTTATCAGAAATATTTATGCATCAAAGCCTTTACTGAAGATATTACTAATAGTATTGATAATGAATGACTTTGGACAAGCTGTATACTCAAAGTATAATTTCTTTAGCACATTTGTACAAGCACTTGAAATCTGTCCAAGCCATATTTTGTCAGGCATTTTGTTTTACTTCAACGGGCATAAAAACTCCCTTGCTTTTAACAGGGCATTTCATAATTTCTAACTACGAAAATGATTTAAAATGTGACACTTATCATTCAACTAGAGCTCAAAATATCACAAGGATCCTCAAGAGCACAGCAAAGACTGTATTAAAAGATACTTGTATGAGATACATGAGAATCCAGGCTTTTTTTATCAACGCTTTCTTTTCCGTATACCAGATTTTATGGAACCACTTCAGAAGGGTGTCAGCCAGTCAGATTCCAGGAATCGGTACTTTAAAAGAAAAATACACACCGGTATTCCATTTCTCCCTAAACATTTCAAGCATCGAAGTATTTAACTAGCATGTGAAATAGCGTGTGAAAAAGTGGTAGTTTTAAGCTTTTCTGCTAATATAATATGGAATCGCGTATCTAAAGAATTTAATAACGATATGATTATATTCGTGTACTGCGACAGGGCTATGTAGGGCTGTTTCGCCTCCCTATCATGCGAGTTGTGTTGTAGCCTACTGGTCTACGTGCCTGATTAGCAATTTTCAGATTGTGTGTTCAATTCCAGCTGGTGCTGGACTTCTCTTTTAACAAACATTTCTTCGAAAAAATAGAATAGCGATATTATGGACAATCAATTGACTTTTATATTTCAAAATATCGCAACATGATCAATTCTAAGTCATTTTTGATAACAATGAATAGTCACCTTCTTCCCTTCTGCGGGAAACGGTCCCTGCTTCTGCTTCCTGCTTCTATTGTGTGTGTGTGTGTAATAGAGTAAATTTGTATAGAGAAATGGAGGCTGGACAGTATGCGATACAATATAAACATTTATATTGATTTAAATCGTGTTTTGATTTAAATCGCAAACGCGTGTTTAATTATATGTGTTTTTTTAATCATAATCAGGCTAATGCAACATAAATTGATACAGTATCTCTGTCTTATTTTTAGTAAATAAAGTGCATTTTTGCACACTATATGTGCAAACGTTTTATGATATGTCGCTGTTGTGAATGTCTGTGGACATGTGCTGGCTGGACAGGAGGTTCCACTGTACACAGAGATCTTAGAAGACAAAGATCAGACCTGGGCGCCGACAGTCAATCTGGACAAGACCAGTTATGGTTTTCCAGAAAAAAAGCCAGACCCCAGGGAAACAGCTACAAATTCACACTTAACAACACATTAACACCTAACAACGGGAGCAGGGACGAATTAGGCCAGTACCCACTATTGTTAAACATACAGAAAAGGATATTAAAGTATTGAATATTAGTATTGGCTTTAGTATTAGCCATACAGAACATTAAAGTGCCCCTTTTCCATTCAGCGGGTGCCTGAGCCACTGTGTCCTATCTTCTGACAGTCGCCGTTGTGAACAAACATTTCTTTGGAAAAATGAGACGTTTCCATCAGAGATATAAATATATAATATATAAATAAATTAAATTTAACTAACATTTGAAATAGCATGTGAAAAAGTGGTAGTTTAAGCTTTTCTGCTAATATAATATGGAATCGCGTATCTAAAGAATTTAATAACGATATGATTATATTCGTGTACTGCGACAGGGCTGTGTAGGGCTGTTTTGCCTCTCTCTTCATGCGACTGTACCAGGAAGAGGATTTCTTTCTATTCGAAACGTGTATTTTAAAAGTTTAAGAAGTAAAAACCTGACACAGATTTCTAAACTGATCAGGATCGTTATCTTTGTCTTGCATAATAATGTTCACCGCTCTGTCCAGCAAATTAATAATAAACTTTATTTTATATAGCTTTTTAAACGAATAAGTAGTTAGATTGCTCATAAACCTAATCACTTGCTTTCTCTTTTTATTTAGGCTCAGATTTCAACTATAGATCGTATTATTAATAACCATAATAACAACCAACCAACAAAAACAACCATATAAACATAATACCAACCAAAAACATAGATAACAACCACAATACAAAATCAAATATATCAAACCATTATACTCTCGCAAATTCCTCCAATTATCATAGTCCCGCCCCTTATGCAAAACCAAACCCTCCTCCCATCCCAGTTTCTCCTCTTTATCATAAACAAAATCCACCTCAATTTTCAACATAAAGCATTACTGCTTACTGGGTTTTTGAGTGGGGGGGGGGGAGGTGTCTTTCGCTGGAAATCTCGCCTGCTTCTACTTTACGACTACAACCCCCTCTCTGCAGGAGTGCTGGCTGTGACGAATTAAACCGGTTTCACAGCTATTTTCAAAGTAGGAAGTACAGTGTTAACTGGTAGCTGGGCTCCTCAATGAAATCGCTTTAACATGCTAATGTGTTGGTGTAACAGTCCGGGAGTGGCAAGCTTCTAATGTCAACTCGACTCGATTGGAAGACAATGAACGTATTTTAGCCCTAAATGAATTAATAGCAAACATGGTTTACATAAAATACAGTTTTCCAAGAAAGTTTATAATAATGCGATCTAAAGTTGAAATCTGAGCCTAAATATAAAGGAAAAGCATTTTCAGAGAGCAATCACGCTGTGTTTATGTAGAAAAAGCGATTAGGTTTATGAGCAATCTAATTACCTATTCGCCTAAAACGCTATATAAAATAAAGTTTATTTAGAGATGAATGATCAGTGTCGCAGTTTAAATAATTTTCGTAGGAGGGCTTGGACAGATTCCAAGTGCATTTTTGCAATTTACGTTGTAATACAGTTTAGAATACAGTTAGTCTAAGCTTTATCAGCTTTAATTATGGGTTGCAATTTAGAAAAAGTCAAAAACCGCACTCAAAATGCAATTTAGAGCTTTCTGGCAAGAGGAGACACCCAAATTATAATGTAACATACCACTGTTTGTGCATTAACAAAGTTATACTGCAATTTTCCTTAGATACGCGATTAAAAAAATAAATTTTTTGAATCCCCGGCGGAACACACTCCATAAGAATCAGCGCTTTTATACAGTATATCGCCTTTAAACACATATATTTAAACACGCGTTTACGATTTAAATCAAAACGCGATTCAAATCAATATAAATGTTTATTTTGTAACGCATAGGTGACTAGTCATTGTTATTAAAAAGACTTCAATCCGATCATGTTGTGATATGTAGAAATATAAATTTGTTTGGTGCGAGTGAGGTTTTATTTAATCTCTGACCAAGAGAAACGTTTCATTTTTTCAAAGAAATGTTTGTTAAAAAATAAAGTCATAGTTCCATGGGATTCAATCACAGACCATGTGACATGGGAGTCAAGAAACTAATACACAGCGCCACCAGATTTGATAACGCTATAAAAACGCTATAAAATAATGTGACTAGGCACAGAACAAGTTTACAGCACAGTACAATAATAAATGCTGACCATGACTTTAGAAGCATAAATTACCTTACACTCAATTTAAACACAAGCTGTCTTTAGCCCTCTAAGCTGGTTCATACAGAAACGTAGAGATCCAGGCTCAGAACACACAGCTTCATTAGCGAATACATATGCAGAACTAGAGAAGATGTTTTACAGAGGATGGATTTTTAGAAACATCCCATCAGTGACATCACTGAAGTCAACTCCTAGGTACTGTAACTGTCGTGTGGATAGTTTCACAAGAATCAGACAAAGGTTTAAGCATCGCTTGTTCTAGATAAAACTGCAAAAAAAAAAAACAACAACCCATAATGTACTTCTTTGCGGCTCTGTTTGCCCAAATCATATATTCTCATCGTGAAATTTAGAAAATAATATTATGTAACCAAAATCCGCAATATGGAAACAGAACCTGTGTAATTGTTGATAGATGATGTACTCGTAACATTTTTACAAGACGAACTACAACATTTAAAAAATGACTTGTATGTACTTGATATCTCTAATCAATCCACGGCGACATTGTTAAAGCAGAGTCCCAGCACAAAACGAAACTAAAACGCCCTGGGCATATCGTTTCGCGCTTCTTATTAGTTTCTCAAAAGTAATTTGACCGTATGAAATGCATAATATAAACCTAGAAACATATACGTGAGCAGTATTTACGTACTGTAGTATCGGTGTTAAGACATACCTCTCAAATACTGTAAATCAAGTTAAAAATATCTCAAGACCGATTCTGGTCATAATGAAACCATGTTTCGTGTATGTTTTCTTTAAAGTACCGAGACCAGCCATATACTGTATGTTTATGTTCCAAAATTAATATCGTTTATGGCCTTCACACGCGTTGCAGTATGCTCCTATTCTTTTTATGCTCAGCTACTAAGATTTCCCTTCAGTGGTAAAATTAGATATGAATATTCAATACTTAAACGGGCACAGTTAAGACATTAAATATACATATACATACTGTACAGTATACAGTACAGTTTTTATACGGTAATATGTTAATGTTCCTAAATCAATCTCTTTTATGAGCATGTGAAAGGCATGGTGAATCGATTCTCAAAAATTACTGTACTTTGCATGATTGG